>NC_056737.1:1488697672-1488735172 GCF_019279795.1 Protopterus annectens | reverse complement strand
AGTTAAAACACCAAGAACATTTGGAAATACATCTGCTTGAAAATGGCCCTCATTCTATGGAATAGTTGAATACACCTCATGTTTTAAAATCAGAAAAGGAAAGAATTATTATTGTATTTATTTCTTGTTTTATATGTTTTTTAGTTTTATTTTGAGAGATTATTATTCTCCATATAAACAGAAAAATGGATAATTTTGTGTGTGTGCCATTGAAGAAAAACACATCATTTACAAGCAAGAAGATTACAGCGACATACCATGTCCCTCTACTGAGGAGACATACGTTTCAATAAGCAGTTATGAAATATTAACTCTTTTATTAAATGTCCCAGTATAAGTATAATATTTTACATTTCATTTAAAGAGTGTTGTGCTGAAACCCAGTCATTTATACAATAAAATTAACAGGCAGGTATATCTGAAAGAGGTAAAAGTGCTCATCAGCACTCATTTCTTAATACAATAAAGCAAGTTGTTCAATTAGTTAGCAATTTTACTTTGTGATGCTCTGACAGATTTTACTAATTGTTTGTCGATCTTGAATTGTTATTTAGCATAACTAATCATATTCAAGAGCAAACAAAGAAGTCTCTTGGGCTAGTCTCCAGGTTCAAAATATATGGCAAACAATCTTGCAAGATTAAAATCAAGATAAAATGTGTTTTAACTTAAAGTCTAGCTAAACCATTGACTTACTCCTTCAGATTAATCTTGGTGATATAAAGAAAAAAAAAAAACAGTTTCTAATTACATAATATGATTCAATTTCTGCTGCATGCATAATGGAAGCAGAACGGGTGAGGTCTTTCGTGTTAATTTAGCATTGCATAAAATTCAGGGTAACAGGTCTGGGGTCAAGCATCATTCATCATTAGCTGAAGTGTCATTTTCTCTCCTTCAAAAAGCAGCTGCTAGAAAGAAAAAAAAGTATTCTTTGGAAGAACAGGGGCTAGAATACAATTCAGGCTCTATCTACAGAGAAGAAAACAAGGTGCCACTATGTCAAAATGGAAATGCCTTCAAATACAGTGATGTCATTCTTCCATAACCCTAGGAGTCACAAGGCAGCTGCATTCCTAAACTTGGTAGCGCTTGTAGATAAGTCATAACTATCTTGCTTATAAATGAATTACTTCACAGTGATCATAAGTATGGTTTTGTGCAATGAAATTGTGATTTATATCAACTCTAGTCTTGTTTTTCTGAGTTTACTGCATGTTAACAAGGCTGTCTCTTGTTCAGATAGTATCCTCGAGGCATAATGGTTTTCAGGAAGCTAGGCCAGTTAATTTTGTAAAATGTAAGAAAGGATTTTAAAATGGTTCAACAGAAGCTGTGCTGGAATGCATTCTTTTATGTTGTCACAGAGACCAGATTCTAAGATCTAATTGCTTTTCAAAAGATGTATCATATTAAATATTAAGACAGAAAAAAATAAATACATTGGTCCTTATTTTCTCTCTAAATTTTTATTTGAGAGGAATAAGCTACTTTTTGTTTAATTTTTATGATTATAATGGATAAATTAAGAAGGTGTTCTGACCTGAAGGCTTTACTTTATTTAAGGGAAGGGGGAAAAGAAAATCAAATTCTCATTTATGGTTCCCTTTTGTTAAATGTGAAAGTTCTTCTGCTATGCTGTCAAATATTAATGTAAAAGTAAAGTCAGAGAGTGAAAAGCAAAGAAAAAATTAAATACAGCACATACAAATCCCATGAATCTATGCTATGGCCTGTCAGAATTTAATCCTAAGATTCATTAGCTCAGAACTTTTAGAAGCTAAAATCACTACTGGCAAAACATTGCCTTAAGGATTCAATAAACTGTGTAGGTTTAGCATGAAGCCTACATGGAGTTTACATGTTAGCATGATGAGCAGGAGTTCTAATTGCATATGCATGCCATGCATCATGCTTACACAAATACAAGTGTGGCTTCATGGCCAGAAACAGTATTGCCAGTCAGAAAACCATGTAAAGCAGCATAAACACCTGCAGATATGCAGACATGTTTACCTACGGGCAAATCTATTCTGCGTGATTGTGCGGACAGCCACAATGATTACCAGCGCTTAATATAAGGCAACTAATAAAATTATAACATATTATGATAACATTTAGTCAGTGCAGACTACCATGCAAACATGTTTTAGGCATACAGAATAAATGTTTTGGTGGTGATCAGCAAGGATACATAGACTGAACTATGTATAATTATCCTGGGAAGTGTGTGTATTGTAAAGGGGTACACAGATGAATTGCAGGAAGGAGCATAGGGGAAGAGGACAAGTGAAACATGATAATGTACAGCAGATGAAGGCATGTCAATGTTCATATACCACAAAGAAAGGACATTTGTAACATGAGCAGTAATCGAATATGTACACAATGCAGTACATATTGGTGTGTTCCCCTCCTTTGTGGGTATAGTGATGTCATCACACAGTTATTGCATATTATGTGACTTTCACACAAAGTGACATATCAGTGAAGAGGATTCGTTGTGATATAAGCATCCTGACAAGAACAACGGAGAGGACATACATCAGGGATCTAATATACAATAGGGCTTAGTCGCATATTGTAAAGCTGTACAAAATGAGTTACATGCATATGAATGTTATGTCAGCATTGACCTCAGCCAAGCAGGACACATAGCAACAGGCTCATGGACAACAGTAGACAGATGCATGTACAATCATGGGCAATATCAGCCTAATACCACCATTAATCCCTTGTTTTTGACATAACGTGATTTTGATTGATTATAGATGGTTCTGCAAGAACTCACTTGTACAACTGTCATGATTTTTCAGCAATCTTTGAAGGGAATCAAGCACATCTTCCTCAAACTTTAACATCTGCTGGAGGTATTAAGAGGGACACTCCTACACCTGTATTTGAATTATGAGCAATCCTGGTTAGTTGACAGATTTGCATGGCATATATATATATATATATATATATATATATATATATATATAGCACAATCCACATTATCACAAATGCAAACCATACCATCAATGTTGTCAATCAGCTATGTATTTACTGTGTGCACCACAGGAGCACATATCATACATGCATCTTGTATAACACCTTGATGGGTGTACTGCACCTTCAACCACTAATGGTTATGCAACAAAAAGAATACTTAGGCATGGCCAATAAGATGTGTGGGAGCTCACTGTGGAAAATGTGGTACACTTGAGTAACTCATCACTGGAAGATGTGCTGGGAGGTACATGAAAAAGGGTGCATGCACATTGTACTCAGTTGTTGGTATGATGAGGGCTGAGAACTATGGAACTATAATGCCCTTTGATGTGGATGTCCCACACATACTCAGGAGTTGTGTTGCATGGAAGGGAGTATCCACCACTGCGGGCACATGGTAGTGGATGTTCTGCATACCATCTACCTGAGTCCACAGGTCACATACCACCTGGTCTGTTAGTGGTGTGCTGTCTATATTATAATTAGCTTGTGTATTACATTTTATAATGTAACTAATCCCCCCATAAGTTTTGTTCATCTACTGCATCTCTATGGCTGTGGCAGCAATTCTTTGTGTGTGTTGATTCTGTCTGTATTATACCAATATGACAATTTGAATTTAATGATTGTCCATGATCTGCAGTCCTCCACAAATCTGGTTGGACACAGGATGTGTACATCAGTCTTGATGTTTGAGACTTAAATAATGAAGAGGAAAGGCTTAGCACTGAGTCATGAGGTACAGACCTGATCACTAGACCCTAGATATAGGTCAGTTCACACATTTCAATGTATTTATATGTCATGCATGTGATCCAGTTGGTCTACCCACTTGGTGATGTAGGTATTTATGGCCACTTGTGACAACTTCTCAGTAATACTTCAGTGTGGATTTGTGTCAAAAGCCTTGGCTGGGTCAATTTATGCAGGATGATATTGTCATCATCATGGATGCCATTATTGACCTTCTTAAGGACATTGAACATATGTAACAGACATAATGTAGCCTGAAAAATTTGAAAATGTGCTTGGTACATAGTTGGGATAATACCTGTGTCCATTTAGATAAGGTCCATGATGACTTGTTGGTCTACCTTACAGATGAGGATATTCAGAATGGGTCTATATATGCATATATCAGGTGATGTTCCCCTAAGTCAGAGAGATACATGTTGATGTACACCCTTCCATAGGAACATAGGCTGTCTGGAGGCTGTGTTGTAGTATGTCTCCAACTGTGTCTAGTAGGCCCATGTTTTGAGTCATGCTATAGGCAGCCTGTGATGTCAGAGCCCATTGATTATGTGTTATTAGCCAGTGATGATGCACAGATGAGCTGCCCTTCTTAGAATAAAAACTGAGTACTGTTTACATGTATACTTTGACTGATGGCCAGTGGTGACAGGGAGGTGACATGTGACACAAGCTGTCAGGTAGCGGATTGTCTATTTCCTCCAGATGGATATGTCTGGTGCCATCCACATACAGTTCTGTGCTTAGTTGTGTATTTCCCTTAACATTTCATGTTTACTGGAATAAACAATTTGTGAAAAGACCTCCAAATACAACCTTGGTCATTCATCACATTCCACACACTGGTACTATGCATACAGTTGTACAACTGTACAAATGTCACATACTTACATCAATTGCACAACATATGCCTATATATGTTTCATGGGCAAGCTGTGTTTGAGCAGCTTGATGCCATATCAGGATGCAATAGAAATCAGTTTCTTGTGGCTCATGCTGAACACTTCTTGACACAAATGCTAATAGTCACACAATGGTGCTGTGACCCCCTCAATAATCCTTGGGTATAGCAACACAACTGCACATACAATGAATTCCACAAGGTTGCAATTTTATTAAAACATGTGCTACATTGGTTGTGTATATCACAGCATAGCAACATGTTTATGAGACAAGACTTATGTGTCCATGTAATCAATATGAACAGGGCCGGATTTAGATGAAAAGAGGCCCTAGGCTATTCCACTTATGAGGCCCTTTCACCTCCCATTTTTAAGTTTGTAAATTACATGAGAGATAATAAAATACATCATTACTGTGATATATATCAATATGTTGAATGAAACATGTTGTGATTGGTACTAACCTTTATAAAAAATGTGGCACGGATAATAAATAAAAAAAAGTCGAGAACACTTATTTGGACATTTATTCTCAGCACCATATATAGTACTTGTAACAATAACTAATCAAACATAACACACAACATTTACAAAGAAACAAAATTCAAATAATGAAAATCTTTGACTACGAAAATAAAATACACAATAAAAATTATCATATTTTCTATCAAATTAAATTAAATATATTCAATACATTGAAGATTAAACCAAATTCAATTCAGATAAATTTATTTCATAATAATTCGCATTTAAAGTTTAAGTATGAATTATTATGAATTTTAAGTCTTAAACTAAACCAGAAATGGAACTTTATTCAAACAAAATCCAGATCACAAAAAAGAAAATATCAAATTGTATATCATATTAAATTTTATGTTAATAGTTATTTTATTTAAGAACTGATTCAATCCAAGTATACATTTAAAATGAAATAGTAGATTAGAAGAATTTCTTTCTAAACTTTTTCACGCAGAATTCTTCTATAAGTTCATCAAAATCTATTTTTCTGAAGGTCTCATTTTCGATGCACAAAATACTCAATGAAGACAACCTTGTCTGGGTCATTGTGCTTCTTAATTGATTTTTGATATTTTTAAGTCTTGAAAATGACCTTTCTCCAGTACAATTAGTGACTATTAAACTGAGAAACAGCTGTAAGATTGATTCCACATTGGGGAAGGCCACTTGAATATTTTCTTTGAATATTATTTGATACAAGTCTGTATGCGACAATGTGGAATTTTTTGAAGGCTTATGCGTTTGTCTCACATATGTGTGGAAATGAAATAATTCTTCAGTAAGATTTTGATTGACATCTTCTGGGTATTCTTGCATTAACAGCTCAACACCTCTTTGAAGTTCTACCTTTGATAATGTAAGATCAGCAAGAAAGGAAAATATTTTCACTACATCATGATAAACAGAAGCTCTTCTTCCTAAATTTGATTCTAGTGCTTCTAATATAGGAATAAATTATTTAATCCTAAATTTATCTCTTGAAGAGAGTTCGTCTAAGGCATCAGGGTCAGATGAATTTTCGTAATTCCCTTGCCTTTTACTTCTTATTATCCTTCTGGCAGTTCTATATTCAGTATTTGGCAACGTGTTTTTGCTTGTTGCTCAAGTGCATCAAAATCTTCCCTAATTCCACGTAAAATATCCAAAAGTGACCTGTACCAATCTGCACAACTACTCAGTAAAATATTAGGGCTTTGAAGAATTTTATTTACTTTTGAAAAATGTCTCAGTATTCGATTCCAGAAATGGAGCATAAACATGAATTCAGATTGTTCCATCTTCTCTAAAAGATTGTTGGCCCTCAATCTAGTATCATCCTTTGTATTATTATCTGAATGTAAATAATTGAGTGCATCGGTGATATCATTGTAATTTTCTAAAATAGCTTCTGTAGCTTTTGCATGTGCCTCCCACCTAGTGTCTGATAAATATTTAGGCACTTTAGAACGAGGTTTCAAATGTGATTTCAGAACTGCCCATCTTTTTGTGGAAGACGAAAAAAAGATATAAACTTCGTTCACAACACCAAAAAAATTAACAGTATCAAGGCAACAATCAACAGCTGAATGACCTACTAAATTTAAAGAGTGACCAGCACATGGAACAAATCTTGCAAACTTGTTTTTTTCGATAATTTTTTGCTGCATACCATTGTATCTACCAGCCATATTGGCTGCATTATCATAAGACTGTCCTCGGCATTTTCTGAAATCAATTTCAAGTTCAGTAGTGATATAGTTAAATACTAAATCAGCTATGCTTTCCCCTGAGTGATCTTTTAGCTCAAGGAAAGTTAAAAATCTCTCAGTTGGCAAACCGTCTTCAGGTGACACATATCTAATAATTAAGGTCAACTGATCAGTATGAGATATGTCAGGAGTGGAATCTACTGAAAAGCTAAAATAGCCAGCCTTTTTCACTTCCGCCACAATTGTGTCTTTCACTTTATTTGCCATAAGTTGAATAATTTCCTCACATATAGTTTTAGACAGATATGAAGGTTTTCCTGAGCCAGTATTTCCATATCGATCGATATGATCTTTTAAAAATGGATCAAATTTTGCTACTAGTTCTAGAAGATCAAAGTAATTGCCATTATTTGGAGTTCCAAACTTTTCATTGTCTCCTCTAAATGGTAAGCCTCACTCTGCAAGAGTGCAAATTACAGCAAAAACTCTTTCTATAACGTAACGCCAGTATTGCTGCTCTTTTCTTATTTATTCCTCTAGCTTTGAAGTTATTCATATTATATGAATTAATATTGATGTATGTCACAGAATATTTAATGTTGGTATGTAAACACATGCACAGCTGTGCCTTACTGCAAGTGATGGTGGAATATGAATTCTGTAGAAGTTTCTTCTGCACCACTACAACAACACATGTCCTAATATGCCAACAATATACATAAAAGTGTATCATAACATTTCAACAGTTCTCAGGAGACATACTACTACAGATGTTATAGAAGGAGCATGTAATACAATGGCATTAATGTCCATAAATACATTAGCTCACATCAGAGACTGTAAGACCCTCTTGTAGCCATACAGTACATACACAGATCAATATAGCACATGTCAATGACAACAACATTGAGATGTCAACTGTTCATAGGGTCATAGTACATTATTAGGCTAATGATAAAACTCACATGAAATCCTATCCATTATTATACCATGTAAATAAAATGCCCTAAATCTATATTATGGAAGATGATAAGACTATTGTGCATATGTGAGTATTTGTTGGATTGCATTACATCCTGCCACTGTCTATATGGGACATGTGCACCACACCATGACAGAATTAGCAGTGACTTATGTAGTGGTCTGGAGATGGCTTGCAGAGGCTCATGGAAGGACTCTACTTCATGATGTTTGTATGCATATTTCACATGAGGACATCCACCCCTCCTCTGTAGGAAGGATGTCATGTGACCAGAGGAAAAAGGAGGATGGTATTTCCAAGGGGCCTTCTGAAAGGTTTCCCAAGTGGTAGTGAAATAAAGAGTGATTTCAAGGATCATACAAAGACCATAATATACCACCAACCACACACACAGCAGTAGACTGGGCTTGATTTGAACATTACACCTGTGTAGGCATAGAATATGAATGCTATACAATATCACAGTAGCAACACCACATATGTCTAATTGTAACACTGTCACATTGCACTTTATGGAGCATGATAGCATCACTGTATGCTGAGGGGAACATGTTGGGAGGACTGTAGGACATGGATGAGGAGTCACATCCCTGTATAAAATTGCATCAAAAGTGATAGTTGTATGTAGAGACATGCAAGTTGTCTGCTGTCAGATGAGGACCCCTATATGTGTAGGTAAATTAGCTAATGTTACTGCCACAGCACATGTTTGTCTTGAATACTATCAGAGTGCATGTTATACAGGATGACATAATGAGTGTATGCTACAACAAGATGTTTGAAGGAGGGTCTGACATAGCTGTGAACTCACATATCATTCTAAATTTGTCACAATAGTGATTGTTGTATATACACATAGTTGATTGCAGTGAGAATAGAACCTCTCCCTATTTACAGTACTTAGTGCAAGCTCCACAGCACAAGTACAGCTTATATAGTGTCCAGCAACATGTTATAACTGATGACATCAGCAGTGTCTGGTGAGTGGAGAATGGTAATTGCAGTGTCCCATGTGCTGGTGTAAAATGGTCTCTCAAATGTCAACCAAATGAACACACACACACACACACACACACACACACACACACACACACACACACACACACACATACACACAAAGCAATTGACTACAGTGAGAACAGAACCTCTACCTAACTATTTAGAGAGGACAGTACTTAATGCAAGTGCCACAGTGCAAGTCTATCTTTTATAGTGTTGGACAACACTTTATAACTGATGGCATCAGCAGTGTCTGGAGAGAAGATGATGGTAATAACAGTGTCCCACATGGTGGTGTAAAAAGGTTTCTCAAATGTCAAGCAAGTAAACACACACACCATTTGACCAGAGTGAGATTAGAACCCCTTCCTAACTAAGTACACTTAGTAGAGAACTCAGTATTTAATGCAAGCACCACAATACAAGTCTAACTTTTATAATGTTGCTAGACTATTTATAGTGGATCGATGAATCTTTGAGAGAAGAGGTTTAGATGCCTGAATGAAACAGGTGTATAGTCATGTACAACTGTTAGAATATTTGTACTACATGGGATTGTATAATACCCTATTATGCTCT
Source organism: Protopterus annectens (assembly GCF_019279795.1). NCBI lineage: Eukaryota > Metazoa > Chordata > Ceratodontiformes > Protopteridae > Protopterus > Protopterus annectens. Next base: position 1,488,725,756 of record NC_056737.1, on the reverse strand, counting down.
TTTGACTAGACACACACACACACCAGTTGACCACAGTGAGATTAGAACCTCTACCTAAGTATACTGACTAGAGAACTCAGTATTTAATGCAAGCACCATAGCACAGGTCTGAATTTTACAATGCTGCTGGACAATTTATAGTAGATGATATCATCAGTGGATGTTTGAACGAAGATGTTGGGAGGCCTGAATGAAATGGATGTTTAGTTATGTACAACTGGCAAAATATTTGTTCTCCATGGAATTCTACTGATGACTGTAGGATACACAGTTTCACTTTCCTGAATAGACACAGGCACACACAAGTTGACCAGAGTGAGATTAGATCTTCTACCTAACTAGGTACACCAGCTACAGAACTCAGTACTTAATGCAAGTGCCACAGTACAAGTCTAACTTTTACAGTGCTGTCAGACAATTTATAGTGGATGACATCACCAATGGATATTTGAGAAAAGATGTTGAGAGGCCTGTATGAAATGGATACATAGCCATGTGTGACTGTCAAGATATTAAAGTTCTGCATGTTACCAGATTTATGAGTGTGCAAAGTGTAGTATTTGCTGTTGTGTTTCAAATATGCAGGTAAACTTTAAGAGACAGCTTTACAAATTATATGCAAACAGCTGTCCACATTTATATGAGTACTAGACAAGCTGAATGTGTATTGCCAGTATAAAGATATACATGAAATGAAACAAATCATTTTATTTTTATTTCTGTAGTGTAGCTGATATATTTGATAACAAGTACTGAGAGATCAAGTTTCAAGAGCATGGATGCAGGTAATACATGACTACAGTGTAAATATGTGTTTAGTTGTTAAACAGTGCCTTTCCTTTGATTGTGATTTTACATGGACTTTAATGGGAGGAAGACTAACTGCACAGTAAACATAATTAATACATGCTAATAAGCACTTTCCATAGTGCACTGCTGAGCAGCTGGTTTGTGAGATCACAGTCAAGGTGTTTGCACATGCCAGAAGCACATTTAAGGACTCCTACTTGAACTTGAGAAGTACTTATCCATACTGCTTATAGTAGACACATCTAACAGGTGCTATAGTGTTCATAAACAGTTCATAATGGAAATGTTGTGTCATAAATTGTCTAACCTTAAAAAAAATATTTATACTGGCTTTCCCCATTTGAGCATAGTTAAGTGACAAGCAAACACAGGTCTCTGCGTCATTCATAAAATTATGAGAGTTTTATAGTGAGGCATGACATTTAGCACTTTGGATAGTATTGATTGTAAAATCACACTTGCTGCTTAGCTGACTTTGTGGTAGCAGGTGTAAGTAAACTGAGATTTTTATTTTGAGCCCAGATGATACAGGGTTTGAAGTCAGCTGTAGCTAATAATTTTAAATATGTATTCAAAATATAAGAAATAATTCTGTAGGGGGGATTTATATGAAAGTAAGCAGGTTTGCAATCCAGTAAACAGAGCTGGGTGGTGTACACATATGCACCAACAAGGAAATATCTGAGGTATGCAAATCACCTCATACAGAGATGGGTTTCATGCAAATGTGCAAGGTAGAGTGATCCAGCAAGCAGAGAGGAAGTCCTGCAGACCCTGTGTTGGTGTCCATAGTGTACATGGAAAACTTCCATTTACAGGATGTTAAACAGACAACAGGGGCTGTAAACGTATAGTGAGATGGACAGAAATAGCATAGCAGACACAGATATGTGCAAAATTATCCACCATGTGTCCAAAAAATGTAAGGGAAATAAGTTAAAATGTTTTTATTTTTTTTAATAATCTGGTTATGTTTGCATAGCATGCTGTAGTGCCCAAACATAAAGTTATGGAAAAATAGTGGAAAAAACTAATTTCATAATATGTGTCAGAAATGTAGTATAGGACCCTGTGTAGAGTATCCACAATGGTGGAATGGTGCTGTTGTTAACAATGTAGGGCCTGGAACTGTGTAGTTTCCAGGTTGTGTGCACGGAACCCTATGCAAAGGAGTTGGAGTTACTGAATAACACAAACGAATATCCGTGTCCGCATATCCCTTCCATGTAGGCAAAGTACCACGTCGGTGTCCACAGAAGAGGTAGCTGACATCAACAGGGTTGTGTCTGAGGACTTGTAACCTCACTAGAGCTCAGCTGCACCTGTTTGCACAGAGCACCACTGTGCTCAGCAGATGAGTGTTTACACTGGTTGCTAAGCTTTGTTTACCTTTGGGGAGTGTGTTTCAGGGTGTTTGTGCAGTGCACCACCATGCTGAGGGTGCCCTTTCAGGGGGGTGTATATAATGACTGCTGAGCTTTGTTTACCTTTGGGACACTTGTTTCCAAAAGTTTCTGCAGTGCACCGCAGTGCTGAGTGTATCCAAAAGCCAATGATATATTAATTACTGATTCACTAAGACTAAAGCCATTAAATGTTCTTGGCAGGTGGAATGCATCATAGGTCACCAATCACACAGCCTACACCTACAGCAGAGCCCAATAAAGGTTGCATACACCATACAATCTGATTTTTCCCCCAAACTCAGAACCAGTGGAGTACAGACTTGGGAATTTTATCTGAAGGAATGCTAGGTGCTGCTGCAGGTCTGCTACATCTGTATGTGCTAGATGTTGAGGTCAGTTCTACTGCTGTTACTACTGACAATAGACCTAGACTGAGAAGAAGAGTGTTCAGGCCTGGGGTAACCTTACAGGAACTACATTAGCTGGAGATTGTAGAGTGCTACAGGGTGGAGTGCTACAGGGTGGACATGGACATACTACAACAATTCACTGAGCACTGCCTCCCTCAACTCAGACCCAGAGCCAACAGAGGGGAACCCATCCCAGTAGACACAAAAGTATGTGTAGCTCTAAGGATACTAGCCACAGGTACTTTCCAAAGACCAAATGGGGACATGCCGGGGTCTTGCAGGCATCAGTATCCAGAGTACTCCACCAGTTCCTGGATACCATGTTACCACATGCCAGTGATTACATTTATTTTCCCCTCATGCCTGCGGTGATGGCCAAAGATATGCAACACTTCTAGTGTGTAGCACATTACCCTGTGGTACTGGGTGCCATAACTGCAGTCAGGTACACATTGAGGGACCACCTGGTGAGGAGGGTAGAATCTACGTCAACCATAAGGGATATCACTCCATCAACTGCCAGGTCATGTGCAATCTCCAGGGCATTATCATGAATGTGTTTGCTTACAGCCCTGGCAGTTATCATGGCTCTCATATCTGGCACTCATTGCAGCTGTACCACATGATTTGCTAGGGGGGACATCCCACATGGCCATTTACTGGGCAATGTTGGCTATGCACTGGAACCATGGATGAGAACACCCATCAGAAATGCATGCCACATGTGCACAGATATTCACAGTATGCGTCATGCTACACAATATGATCCTGTGGAAACAGCTGCAGCAGGATCGGCAAAGGGAAAGGACACTCAGCCCCCTAACCGTGCTTAGTTCCCTACAGCCACAACCACAGGAGGACTCGGAGGAGGAACCTCCTGAGGATGTCCCTGTAGGCAGACAGAGGCATGCCTATTATGCCCTGGCCTTGGCCAGGAGACAATGCATAGTACATGCACTGACAACCTAGGGACCTAGGGACTGACACCTTACTCTGAGTCACATACATATAGTGAAAATGATGCCAGCCAGCCCACCCAACCTGTACCTAACCATGTATTGGCTGTGTACTGCATGCATCAGACATGGTCAGCCCCGGGCTACTGCCCTTGATTCTTGGACCCAGCTGACCAAGAGCCCCATCTTTCATCGTTTCAGGTCATCATGGTGGTGATGACACTGCTCACCTGTGCGGGGATATCAGTAACACTGGTGAGTTCTATGGCCAGCCGGTCTCAGGCCTCTGCCTTATACTCCAAGCCCTGGAAACTGCCCTGCAACAGCCTGTCATCATGTTTTTTCATGGGGAGCCCAACCATGACCCTGGACTCCTGAATGCCCCAATGCTGTGCCGCAAAGCATGCACCTTCACCAACACCACCAGCCATAGTATACCTTCAGTTGTCTGACCTCCAGTGAATTCTACTGTATTCCCACCTATGGGCTTAAATAGGCTGTTTTCCTTCCCTTACATGTCATTGGGCAACATTCAAAAAAGTGCGGTGTCATTTAGCAGCATGCAAACCAGCCAAGCAGAACCAAGCAGTGCACAAACATTGGCAGCAATTACCATATTTATGCAGTGCTTAGCAGGTCTAAGCACAGTTGAGCACAGCTTAGCAGAGTGTAGCAGGCCCATACTTTAAAACTGTCTGCATAATATGTATATCAAAATTAAATACATATTTTCCCTTCCATGTATTTAAACCCTGGACCTACTACACATGAAGTTGTAACTCTACCCATTCAGCTATGTGGATACTAAGAACTCTCATGTATCTACATATATACCACTGAGCTACCTAAAAACAGTGCTAAGCATCGCACTGCGCCATGCAAACACACGCTTAAACACACCTTTAAATAAATAATTAATTACACCCAGTTTCTATTTTTAGATGTCTGGCAGGTGTTTGCTATCTTATCTGTGAGCACAGCTTAGCATTGCTGTGCTCCATGCTACACCATGCAAACATGTTTTTTTTTTTTTTAAATAAATAAATAATTTAAAATAAAACAAAAGGACATTGCAGGGAGTCTCATACTCATCTGCAACCACAGTTAGCACTACACCATTCACTAAATTAATGCAATAACCATGTTCCTCAGCTCTCCCTTGGCAACGCATCATCATTAATATGCATGGCGCACTGCTGAGGGGGAACAGTGACCCATGAACATGGATACAATCTGAGTAGGCTCTACACAGTGCCTACACAGATTTTATTAAATCCTGGAGTGTGTATTTCCTTAGCACAGCAGGGTTAAGCAGCATTGCACCGAGTTAATCGCACCATGCCATAGAATGTGAAGAGCCATTCACTGTCACTCAGCATTACACATGACAAAGCGAGGGGTTAACCATATATGTGTGTGAATTGACAAGGTCTGGTTTATATATTCATATGCGTATGAGTATCATTGAAGTCTGAAGTCCATGGTAAGCAAAAAAATGCTGCAATGTATCCTTTTTAAAACTGACTACTGTTTGCTTCAAGTGTGGGCTATTAGACCGTGTTTCGACAAAGTGACACACAGATGTAACAGGCAAATATCACCTGGTTTTATTCTTCTAAACAGTATTTATTAGGTTTCATCCTTAAAAGTCAAATGTGGGTGTGATGAAAGGAGATACTGCTATCCTAGCTAACTGGGATTTTGTAAATAATGATATGCCATTTGTAAATATCAACATGATTTATATAGAAGTGTGACAAAGAGAGATACTGCCAGCAAAGCTATCTGTATTTTGGAAATAATTATATGTCACTGGTGAATATTGAAATGATTTGTGTAAGATGTTTGTGTTTCAAATGTATTAGAACTGTATGTCATATGAAATGGTTTGTACAGACGTGTGCTGAAGAGATATTTTACAAAGTGCTGTTTGAAATGTATCCACAGTGTACCCTGCTGGAAGAGAAGAGAAATGTAAATACACTATTGTGACTGTTTACATGTATATATTTTAACAGTGGAAACTGGAATACGGGAGGTTAAATTTCAGAAAAAATAGCTGAAATTAAATTACTTTATGGCTAGAACATAAAAAAAGATATATTTCAGTTTCAGTGCAACAAGGAGACACAATGTCTAAACTAAGGAGCTTTCTGTATTGACTTGTAAGTGTTTTATTGTTTTATACCTTCCACCATTTGCCAAAGATCTGAGGAAAAGCTGTTGTATATGTATTTTCACAGGTGGATGCTAAATACTGCTAGCTTTCAGCAGTGGATGTTTTACCTGGGATAGAGTCAGATGACAAGAAATTATGTCATTTTGCAAGCTATCCCAGCAGTAACATTTGAGATATTAATTTTTGAGGTCTTTGAGAGAGAGAGAGAGACAGGATTCTGTATTATGTCTTTGACCTGACAACAACTGGAACCATTCACCACACATCTGCCCTTGTTCTGAGTAAGTAAGTCTAGGGAACAGTATAATTCTCTTAGATATAGTCAGGAATATAGCAAAGCTTAATTTAGATGTTTTTCTTTATTTATTTGAGACTGTCCAGCAATGTTGTTGTAAATATTTCCAATGATTTTGAACTTTGACATCACTGTAAACATATACTGAGTATTGTCTTGTTCTTTTATTATTTATTATGAAATATATTTAAACCTTTCATTGTGGCTGATCTGTTTAGAGATATTTAAGTTCTGAGAGTACTTGCATATTTATTTGGTGACACTGTGGGCCACTCCTAATAGCTTTGCTCTTGGTCAAACTACCATTTGTATGAACTATAACATTACACTGAAGGTTTGGACACCTTTTAAGGGCCTTAAAATAACTGATAAGGATCTCTGGTGGTAATGATAATTACCTTATAGTCTGGGCAGAAGGGGACAAAGCTAGTAAACCTGTGCCAGCCTTTCCCAGGTGTGTGTGTATGTGTGTGTGTGTGTGTGTGTGTGTGTGTGTGTGTGTGTGTGTGTGTGTGTGTGTGTGTGTGTGTGTGCATGTGTGTGTGTATGTGTGTGTGTGTGTGTGTGTGTGTGTGTGTGTGTGTGTGTGTGTGTGTGTGTGTGTGTGTGTGTGTGTGTCAGTTACTTGGACAGGGACACTAAGCACTGGTTGGATGAGAGATTGTTGGAGGACCTGGCTGGGAACCCTGGCCAAGGACTCAACTCTATAGCTGTGCCAGTGGGGAGTCTTACTGGGGATCTGGAGAAAGAGGGAGAAACCAGCCCTGGACTGACTGTGGTCCGTGTTTGCTCTTAGACAAAACTGCACTTGATGCAGAGAGCTGCAACTGGAAATACTGTGTGTGTATTTTGTTTGTTGCCAGTGGTGGGATTGAGGCTCCTTGATAACTGGTTCAGTGGTGGTGGGGCATCACATTATTGACTGGCAGTGGTGTATCACCACATCACATATTAGGATTCAGTAGTGTGGATATTGAACTTCTATAGCCTGTAAACAGTGGTTACTAAAGACGGTGTTTGTACTCTCAACCAGCCACACAGTGAACATTCAGAGTTTCATATAACAATAGTTTGACTTATTTTTTGTTATCTTTGTTAGTCAGGGACAGCAGGCAAGGATGTCAGCAGCGGAGTATGACAAGCTGACAAGGAGCCAATTAGCTGAGATGTGCCAAGACAAAAAACTGGTGCATGCCAACCTGACTAAAGCAGAAATGATTGCAGCCTTAGTCACAGCCACATCACAGACCAGCAACCAGGTTGACAACTCAGACTGGCCTTGGGGATGTACAACTCTCAGAAAATGGATAGTTCATCTTTTTCTCAGAGGACTTATAAATCCATCTGGAGTTAAAGAGATTTGAACTGGAGGCCAAATGGGTAGAAGTAGAATCGGCAGATAGACGGTGGCATTTGGAGGCTGAAGAAAAGGAGAAACAGATGCCATTAGAGTCAGCAGAAAGACTGAGATGTCTGGAAGCTGAAGATAATGGGAGGCAGAGGCAACATGAAAAGGAGATGCTGACTCTTTGCTAGGGTCATGGAGGTAATGGGGAAGGGAATAACTGAACCCCAGAAGCAACAAAGGTCAGTAAATTTCTTCCACAATTTACAGAGGGTGATAATTTTGATAGTTTTATTCATGTTTGAAAGGGTATGTGAATGGTATAATGTTGACCAAGGGCTCTGGGTATGGTTACTGACCCCCTTATTCCATGGCAAAGCTGTAACTGCTATTTCTAAATTGTCTGATATTGATTGCTTAAATTATAATGCTGTTAAAAATTGTTTATTAGAGTGTTTTAAGTTAACACCTGAAGCTTATAGAAAAAAGTTTATTGACATAGACGCAAGGCAGATGAAAGTGTGGTGAATATATTGCTATGTTAAGCACTTATTTTCATAGATGAGTGAGTGGGTATCAGGTCACCACTTTAGAAGGGCTGGCAGACCTTTTGGTGAGGGTACAAGCCCTTCACACTTTGCCTGAGGAGAAGAGAATCTGGTTAGCAGATAGAGAATGTAATACTGCACATGAGTTGTGGAAAAAGGGAGACCTATACCTAGCAAGCAGGGCATTACTGCACAGGAAAGGGATACCCACTGCTGCTCATGGGTCTAAGGGAACCCATGGTGGGCAGCCTAAACCACCCAACAGAGTCCACCAGTAGCAAGAGAAGCCATTAGTTTAGGTACATGGCCATGACCAAGGTTTAAATGTTTTAAATGCAACCAGCAGGGCCAAAGGGGCCATGTAGCATATAGATATCCACAGAGGCAAGGTGGGGAACAAATGGTGGGAAAGCCAGTAAGTGGGAATGAGAGAATCCCAGCAGTAAGTTGTCTGGAAACAAGAAGGGTACCAAACTACCACAAGAGGTTATATCCTCTCTTAGTAGATGGAAAACAGACCACTGCTAAGAGAAACACTGCCTTTGACCTAACCATTGTGAACCCTGCAATGGGTAAAGAGGAACACTACTTGTTTGGGCAGTCTACTCCAGTCAGAGCTTTAGGAGGGGCCCCATGCCAAATACCTATGGCTAGGGTTCACCTTGACTGGGAGTGTGGAAAAGGAAGCAAGCAAGTATGTGTGTTTAAAGATATCCCTGCAGATGTCCTGATAGGGAATGAATTTGATAATGCAGTACTTTGTGTGCATGCAGTTACATGCAATCAGGCTTGGAGACAGGCATGTGGGTCTGGATGCCTTGGGGGGACCCAGACAGACTGCACACTTGAAGCCAGGATTTGTGAGGTGGCTTTTTCAGGGAGGGAGCTACCCTGTAACAGTGAGAATGAAGGTGAGCCACAGCTGCTTGTGAGTACTGATGTTCCCTTGGACAGACTGACTGCAAGGGCAGAGGTGAGTAGTAGTACCCAGGCTGAGAGTCAGGCATCGCTGTCAGAGAATACCAAACTTCCTGTGGAAGTCTGGTATTCTTGGGCAGAGGTGAGTAGTAGTACCCAGGCTGAGAGTGAGGCATCACTGTCAGAGAATACCAGACTTCTTGTGGAAGGGGAGCTGGGAGGGGTTACAAAGAGAAGGTTGAGACAGGCTCTGCTCTCAGACCCTACATTATAAGGCCTGAGGGAGGTAGCTAGTAAGGCACCTGATTGTCAAGGAAAGGGGGAATCTGTATACTGGGACAAAAAGGTTACTGTATAGAGAGTGGACCCCTGAGGGAGGGCTAGAGGGTGAGAGAATACAGCAGTTGGTAGTGCCCAGAGCCTACTGTCTGGCATTTCTAGTCATAGTCCATGACATTCCATTTGCAGGTCATATTGGCATAAAGCATACTAAAAGATGCATTGTGCAGTACTTTTATTGGCCTGGGATTTCCAGGGCTGTAACAGGGTACTGCAGGACCTGTGAGCAGTACCAAAAAGTAGGCAAGGCAGAAGACAAGGTTAAGGCTCCTTTGACGCCTTTGCCTGTGATTGAGGATCCATTTCAGAGGGTAGCTATGGATATTGTGGGGCCTCTGAGTACCCCAAGTTCCAGAGGGAAGAAGTATATCCTAGTGATAGTAGATTATGCTACCAGATAGCCTGAAACAGTGGCTCTGTCCTCCACTGATGCAGAAAAGGTGGCAAATACTTTGATAGAGATTTTCAGCAGGGTAGGTTTCCAAAAGAAATACTGCCTGACAGAGGTTTCAATTTCACATCAAACCTGCTGGCTTGTCTGTGGAAGCACTGTGGGGTGAAGCACTAAAAGCCCACTGCTTACCATCCCCAAACTAATGGTCTGGTAGAGAGGTTTATTTATTTAATTTAACATTTGTTAACCGGGAAAGTCCAACTTAGAATGAAGCCAATTTTCAGTGGAGGCCCAGGGAGAAATGCTCCAGATGCATGTCTTTATAATGTGGGAGGAAACCGGAGTACCCTTAGGAAAGCCACATGAACACAGGGAGGAGATCCAGACTCCACATAGAGGGCACCCCAGCCAAGAATCAAACCAGAAAACTTCTTGATATGAGGCGACAGCACTATCATTGCACCACTGCGCAGTCTGAGGTTAAACTCTACACTAAAGACCATGCTCTGGGTATTTGCAGAACAGTTTAAGAGTGAGTGGGACAAATATTTTTTCCCATCTGTTGTTTGCTAGCAGAGAGGTGCCCCAGGAATAAAAGGGTTTTTCACCCTTTGAGTTGCTGTATGAGCATAGGGTGAGGGACCTCTAGATTTGATTCATGATGAGTGGAAGGGTGAGTATGAATCCCACAAGGAATTTGTTGTGGTATATGTCCTAAACCTCCAGACAAGGCTCAGGGAACTCATGGGCTTGGCCCAGGAGAACTGGCAGAAGCCCAACAGCAGAAAAATGTCTGATATGACAGAAATGCTTGAGCCAGAGAGTATGCCCTGGGGCAGCAGGTTATTGTTCTCATTCGTGTCAGACACAACAAGCTGCAGCCGGCTTAGGGAGGGACTCTTCAAAGTGGTAAGGAAGGTCAGTGATATTAACTACATGGTAGAAGTGCTAGGCAGGAGGTAGGGTCACAAACTGTACCACATTAACACAATGAAACCTTGTCATGATAGAGAGGCCCTGGTACTAAGTATTTGCAGTAGGATACAGGAGGAGTCTGAGGAGGATTTATGGCTACAGGAAGCCAGCCAGCAAAATCCCAAACTACTATGGTGGAGCCTAGGGTTGCAGGCATATGATATGACAGTGCAGAACTGTACGGGGGTCAGCAATGCAAAGGCAGCTTGGATCTCAAGACAGGGAATGAGATAAGGTATTCCTTGATAGTCTCATCCCTCTCAAGCAATGTTTCTCAAGGGTCAGTTGAAAAACTAGCTTGAGTCTTCGAGGGGGGAAGATGTGTGATGAAAGGAGATGCTGCCAGCCCAGCTAGCTGGAATTTTTGTAAATAATTATATGTCATTTGTGAATATCAACATGATTTGTATAGAAGTGTGATAAAAGGGGATACTGCCAGCAAAGCTATCTGAAATTTTGTAAATAATTATCTCATTGGTGAATATCAAAATTGTTTGTGTAAGATGTTTGTATTACAAATGTGTTACAACTGTATGTCATATAAGATGGTTTGTACAGACGTGTGCTGAAGAGGTATTTTACAAAGTGCTGTTTGAAATGTATCCACAGTGTGCCCTGCTGGAAGAAAACAGAAATGTACATACACTATTGTAACTATTTAAATGGATATATTTTAACAGTGGAAACTGAAATACGGGGGGTTAAATTTCAGAAAAATAGCTGAAATTAAATTACTTTATGGCTAGGCCATAAAAAGATGTCTTCAGTTTCAGTGCAGCAAGGAGACACAATGTCTAAAACTAAGGAGCTTTCTGTATTGTCTTGGAAGTGTTCTATTGTTTTATAACTTCCACAATTTGCCAAAGATCTGAGGAAAATCCCTTGTCTGTGTATTTTCACAGGTGATGTTAAATACTGCTAGCTTTCAGCAGTATGTGTTTTACCTGGGATAGAGTCAGATGAAATGATGTCATTCTGCAAGCTATCCCAGCAGTAATATTTGATATATTACTTTGAAACGTCTCTGAGAGAGAGACATCATTCTGTATTCTGTCTTTGACCAGACAACAACTGGAACTTTTCACCACACATATACCTTGCTCTGAGTAAGCATGTGTAGGAAACAGTATGATTCTCTTAGATACAGTCAGGAATATAGCAAAGCTTAATTTAGATGTTTTTATTTATGTATTTGAGACTGTCCTGCAATGTTGTTTTAAATACTTGCTGTGGTTTGGAACTCTGATGTCACTGTAAATATATACTGATTATTTTCTTGTTCTTTTAGTATTTATTATTAAATATATTTAAACCTTTCATTGTGGCTGATCTGTCTAGAGATATTTAAGTTCTGAGAGTACTTGCATATTTATTTGGTGACACTGTGGGCCACTCCTAATAGCCTTGCTCTTGGTCAAACTACCATTTCTATTAATAGTAACATTACACAGTAAGATTGGACACCCTTTGTTAAGGGCCTTAAAGTAGCTTATAAGGAGTTCTGGTGGCAGTGATAACTATCTTATAGTCTGGGCAGAAAAGGGCATAGCTAGTAAACCTGTACCAGCCTTTCCCAGGTGTGTGTGTGTGTGTGTGTGTGTGTGTGTGTGTGTGTGTGTGTGTGTGTGTGTGTGTGTGTGTGTGTGTGTGTGTGTATGTGTGTGTGTGTAAAACAAATCTCCAAGAGTGCGTCTGTCAGCTGTTGGGTAGGGACAATAAGCACTGGTTGGACAGAGACAGAGTTAGACAGCTTTGCTTGGAACCTTGGCCAAGGACTCAGCTTTACAGCTGTGCCAGTGGGGAGTCTTACTGGGGACCTGGAGAAAGAGGGAGAAACCAGCCCCAGACTGACTGTGGTCCCTGTGTGCTCTTAAGGGAATTGCAGTTAATGCAGTGAGCAGCATGTGGTAATACTGTGTGTGCACCTTGTCATCCTCCCATTGTATGTCCCCACTGGTGCCAGTGGTGAGGGCTGAGGCTCCTTGATTACTGGTTCAGTTCTGGAACATCACATTGGGACATGAACCATGATCTACAGATAGCATATACTGTGTGGTTCATCTTGTTTACCAGGTGTGTGACACACACCCTTGATTCACAGGTGTAATTTATGTAGTCTTTATTATAGAAGTAGATTACATGAAATTTATTTGAATTAACTTTTTCACTATGTTTGTGCTAAGCTACGTGCTGCATAAAGAGCAATTTTAAAAAATAATAATGATATTAAAACATTAACACCATTACAAAATAAATTGTGGCACACATTAAAGATTTTACACAAGTGTGGATTTGAAGTATCACATCAATGAACCTACAAAACAAAGTAAGGATGTCTTATCCCTCTTTGGCACAGAACCAGCTTTACAGCAGGAATGTAAAATCATTGTGCATGCAAACAAGTCCCATTTCATCCACAGTATTAAAAAGTCATATAACACTTTTACACTCTCAATTGTTTGTACATGTGTTAATTACATATTTAGTGCAATGTCTGATCACATGACCATTTATGAGCATTATTTGCAGCAATGCAACTCTGTCTTCTATTTGTATTGTGTTCATTCTTCTCAGACATGCAGTCTGTAAAGCATTTTGTATCATTGTCCATAAAAATGTATGAGGATATTAAATTATAATAATATACGGTTTTCAACAAAGGCATGGGAGTTTGAATATTAGTGAATAGAAACTGAAAAATCTGTGCTGCTCACTTCCATTTCAAAGCTTGCTACAATTACTTCTATACATTGTGAGTGTATCCTGGCTGACATACTGACTGTAGGTAAAGAAGTCTGAATTGTTGTGTATTCTTTCTCTCTCCCACTAACCATTCACAGTAGCAATCCATTAGCAACAAACACTGAGGTAGTGCCTACTCTATGTTTACATTTACTGCACAAATCCAAAAGTTTGGGATTCGATTCAGAAATTCTAATGAGTTCACACCTCATTTGCATCTTCACTGTGCTCAGAGGCATGAGTGTTCACCATAAGAAAACTGTGTAGCTAGAGAACTTGAAGGTGAGAGGACTAGTTTATTTATAGAACACAGAGGATTGACATTTCTTTAGATTTGTATCTGCACAGAAGGCTTCTGATGTTGCTAAAGTATGCTTGTATTTTTCAGGTACATGCTAGATTTGTTCACATGTTATGAAGATAACTGCTATATATCTGCATTAGCAGATTAAATTATTATCTGTATGTGCTTCTTATAATTCACTCTTGGCATAGGTATTTTTGCCATACATTGACTTTCACAGATAGACAGCTGTATTAAGTCATTACAAGTATTATTATTAAAACTGATTACCTTAGAGTCTTCTCTATCTTATTCAATGATAATGTAAAGTACTATATTGTCATTGACACAGAGGGTATAATGCTTCTAAGATGACCCATATACACCAAAAGGGAAGTGTGGGGCACATTGAGAGGTGCCTATCAATCAGATACAATTTACTTTTATGTTGCACATGTGTACATATTTTGTGAAAATTGTGTGGAAAGCGTTTGTAACAGGTGAATTACACAAATCGTACCAGAATTACCATTCTAAAGACCTAAATCTTGCCTGTGATATAAATAGGATCTGCTGGAGGGACAGGTATATCACAGAGACTACCCCCTTCTCTGGAACAGGCTCCCTATCCATGTAAATCAAGTTCCTTACTAACCCAATTCAAGTCGAACTTGGACAATTGGATGGGGAACATGAAATTCATCCTTAGTTTGTCACCTATATTTCTAATGGCCACACACATCCTGTAAATGGTTCATCTCCCAGGCTACTGCTTGTAAATGTTTCATCTCCCAATTCCTTGCATAAAACTATCAAGGGCACCAGAACTTGTCAGTGATTAGGGATGCATGGTCAACCTTAAAAAGACCATTGTGATTGTTAGCCTAGTAAACACTTATGAATCAATGAGCCTATAAGCCTCACTTCTGCTATGTGCAGACTTAATAATTGCTTAATCTGTGTCACAGTAGAAGCTATACCCATTGAGTCAAGGTGATGGGGTTCCTACAGTAAAGTTTTACTTGACTGAACAATTCTCTGAATTGAGCAGATTGGTAGCTGTGGGCATTTCTTGGAAGAGCACATGGATAATTAGCACTAAACATGTCCCTGGACTGCCACATTAGCATGCAGCCTTACATGTGAGACTACTCATTGCACTGAGGTCCCAGTGTGGGGAAAACCTCAGTTGTAGATCAGTCTTTGAATATGAAAGGTAGAACATGATTGTGGAAGCCTTCAGAGCTAAGGCTTCTTCATTTTGCTAAGCCTTTCTGGATCTGAGAGTCTGTTTTCTGGTATTTGTCTACTAAACAGATCTTTCTATACAGAACAGGTAGTCAACAATCATTACCAGCTTGTAGTTACTTCACCTTATGTCAGATTAAAAGTTAATTTATAATTAAATAGTGTGCGGAGATAAAATACCCCAAAATTATGCATATGAATTGTTAACTCTTGCTGTGATTTAAATTTAAGTAAATACAGGCCAGCAAGCTGTAGTCCCTGAATACAACTGTTAGAACTGAATATCAATATGAGTCTGATTGTAAGTGCAGTTTTAGCATTTAGCTTTTTCACAGACTGTTAGCCATCCAACAATTGGTATGCTAGGATCAGTTAGATGCAAGCCAACAATGAAAAGAAGTTAGGATTTCATATAAAATCCATTTGTTCATACTGCAACAAGCTACATTTCTCAAAAGTTGTCAAAGCAGCACTAAGCAGATTAATTAATCATTAATAATTATTGTCTGGCTAGGGTAATGCCTTCATAGGCTTCCACTTTGAAGTGATGAATTTCAACTTTCTAAGGATCAGAAACCCTGAACTGCATTGTCTGATAAAGACAGAGGAAAACATTTTAAAGTGTTTTTTGGGGGGGAGTTGGGAGAGGAGGGCAAGCCCCTTGTATCCCCCCTGATATGGGGGTCTCCACACCCCTTGAACTTATATATATGAGCTCCACATTTGTACCAAACTTCAAGAAGGGGAGATTACCTCCAAAATGGACCTCACTGATGACGCAGCTCTCTAAGCGACTTTCAGTGGAAAAGCACTGATTCTGTGCAGCTTGAACATCAGGCAAATGATGCTTGAGAGTTCAGTCTTCATTCAATCATCAGTTAACCCCTTTACCTTTATGCATTAGCATTTCCTGAGAAAGTTTCCATTTGTTGTGACTTGTCATACTTACCAGTTAATTCAAAAAAAAATTTCTTGTAATGCTTGTAACATGATACCACAATTTCCTAAACAAGTAGAAGGTGGAACATCAATATTCTGTTAACTATATTATACTGTTTTGATGTGTACGTTTTATTTACTCATTCATTAAGTCCCACTATGGTGGAATCCACGGTGGTACAGCAGTAGTGTTACCTCACAGCAAGAGGTTCTCCTGTTTGATTCTCGGCTGGAGTGCTTTCTGTGTGGAGTCTGCATGTCCTCCCCGTGGTCGAGTGGCCTCTGAAAGACATGCGTGAATGGGAGTGCCTTCGCTGAAGGTTGGGCGTCGGGCTGACAACTCAGCACCATAAAAATCAACTGCCAATCATTAGCGGACCGGGGTTCCGCTGTGGTGACCGCTAACCGGGAAAAAGCTGAAAAGAAAGAAAGTTTAAGTCCCACTATGGAGAAGTGGATCCTTTCAGGGTTTAATAATGACCACTACTTTGGATTAGTGACATTTCTCAGATGGACAGAATATTCAAGATAAAGTAGTTAAATTTATGGCTATAAGCTTAAGCCAGTTATTAATTCATATTCTCATATTCCTCAGTGCAGCATAGGTTCTGAGTAAAATCAGTGTTTAGCTTCCTAGGTATGAATGAACTAGATCATGCAGATATGACTTTGAGCTTCTAAGTCACTGGTTGCAAACAATATGCCGTTGAGTGATTTAAGTACTGTTCATTCACTGATACAGATGCATATATCTATTTAGGGATCATATCTGGTTACTACAACCATAGGGAATCATTTGAACCATAGAAGGGCAAGTATACAGATGCGTAACATCAGATTAAAAAAATAAAAAAAAATAATAAAATGATATGGAGGTTAAAATATGGCACTTGTAAGTGCTGAAAAGGAGGTTATAAACTTGAATGATACACAACAGGGCCAGTAAGGTGGTTGCAAACTTGCTTTTTCATTTATGGAGGAAATATTTTCTGCTTGGACCTGTATGGTGCACACTATGCAGTATGGATAGCTGCAACACCTGAGAACCCTACACCTTAGTACAAAGTTTAGAGGTTGCATCATGCACCTTGGAAATGAACAGATTGAAAGAGACAGTAAGAGTAGTGCCTGATATTTCACCTCCTCCATGCCTTTGCAGCTGGCAATATACTGTCCACAAAACACTAGGAAGTGACCCAACCACACTGCAGCTAACAGGTGGTAAAATATTTCTGTCATCTCCCTGGACAGCCCTAACTTGAGAAATATGAATACTCAGTCCATCAGTGTATATAGGTGACTGGTCATGAAGGTATCAAAGGTTTGTCTGTCTGCTGCATTCCCACATTTCCCAATTTACCTCTACCTACGTATACTTGTAGATCAGTAGGAGGAAATTCATCCATTTGAACTTGACCTTTCACATGCTGTTTAGTCTCTCGGTTTAATTTCTCCAAGTCTTTTTGGTTTCTAGTACTATGACGGGAATGGACCCCATTCCTAAGTCAAAGTTCATAGGGTTCATAGATTCATCGATTGGTATCAGGCTAACTGTCCTTGTAGGCCATTTTAAGCCTAGCCAATTAGCTTATGTGAGAATCAAACCTTGCATCTTGTGTCTGTAAGGGAACTGCCTTAACCAGTATGCCAGCAATTAGTATTATTTCAATCTTTGATGTTAGCCAAAAGTGCTTATCGCAACATCCGAAATGTGCCCAGAACTGACTCCTTCTGTAATTCATTTGGAGTTACATGTACCAGTAACATATCTAAATACAACTGTAAATTCTTGTTATGAGACCTATTCTTCCTAGTACTATTGAAACTGTCTGGGTATCCTTCTTCCATGCTGTCCTCTTTTCTAACTGCAAGTAATTCTGGTATTTTATGACTTTGTGTCTCTCTGTATGTAAGACACTTTAATCACTGGGTATAGCAATTTCAATGATCGATGCTACTTTTGTTTTCCTTCATGGACTAGTACAACTGGTTTTCTCACATCTGTTTTCTGAACTGTTGGTAAAGGGTGATCCCATGTGATATGAACATCATTGTCTATAATGCTTTGTGGCTCATGTTTCCAATGCTTCAAAGCTACTTTAGTATTGTAGTGATTGCACAATCTCCAGTAAGTTCATAGATTAGTATTGGCTAACTACCCTTGTGGCCCATTTTAAGTCTAGCCAATTATCCTATTGAGAATCAAACCCTGTACTTTGTGTTTATAAGGCAAATCCCTTAAAACTATTATGCCAACCTTCCCCCTTAACCAATGGATCAGTCTTGCCACATCATTATGCCATTCAGTATATAGGCCTTCTGCCATTAGTATATCACACCCAGCAATGAGTTGTGCAACTGTTTCCAGTTCTGTTTTACAGAACCTGCATTGGTCTGTTTCTCCCACATGTTCAAAGTTTTCTCTACTTTCAACTATATTTACGTCTTTTCCACATTTCTTGACTTTTCATCTGATCCTTCTCCTTTTATTCTTTCTTTTGTTTTGGCACATTTAGTTGTTGTCTGATTTTTGTCTACTTCTTGTTTAATTTCCATTCTCGCTTGACACTGATATGTTTCTGCTAAACTAAGCAGGGAAGTCAATATTAGACTTGTTCTCCTCATGTTTTTAAAACTTTCACTATGTTTGGATCTGGTGAAGTTAGCAGATATATATGCAGTCCTACAATTACAGAACTTCACATGTAATCAGTTTTGAGCAGGGCCATACCTTCTTCAGAATGAGGAATATATAATCTTGGTATACACTGATTTTTATATAACATTTGATAAGTGTGAAGCATTTTGCTTGTTTTACTGTCCAACTGATCTAATACCTTTGTGGCCAATCACCCCAAAACTGTAAGAACAGGAAGAGCAAATTGGATTATAGCTTGGACTTTGTTCCTGGATATTAGGGCTGTTTTCAGTATTAATGTTAGTCTACTAAAATATTCATTACTGAGTTTTGTTCGCATTTGTTCATGTTTTATATGTCAATCCTTCATCAGTTCCCAAATATTTATACACTCCTGCTCAAGTTCCTTTATATCACATTCCCGTCCCAGACTGATATTTTCTTGGTGTTGCAGATTTCCTGCATTCAATGTTGCCTTTGCACATTTATCAAGACTGAATGACATTCTTGCATCATTTGAGAAAGTTTTAACCACTTGCAGTTGTGCTTTCATCTCCTCTGTTTTCAGGGAGCCAAATAGTAACCATGACCCAGTCTATTAAGTAGATAGCTTAATGGTTAAGGGCAATGGTGACAAAGAATCACCCTGGACTATCTCCCTTTGAATTTTTATCCCTGGGATAATAATTTGTCCTTCATCATGACTTACATACAAAGTGGTTTGTCACTGTTTCAGTCACTGTAATGTAATTGATCAATCACTCCTTAGTTCATGAATGTGGGATGCTGTCAAATGCTTTTGTATAATCTATCTATGCCATACTTAGATTATTTTGCTTTTTACAGATTAGTCTCCAGTTAGTGAATTGAAATGATACTCAAAATAAGTTGGCACCATAATAACTTAATTTCATTATTCAAAAGCAAGATACTAGACAAGGGCTCTTTTGAAAAAAATAAATAAATTGTGAGTCGCCAATCCCTTCTTTACACTGCCACTCTGTAACATTAATACAAATGTGCCACAGCACTGCTGTCCATTTTGTATATATGCAAAGGCAGACAAGATTGCAATAAAAACTTGAAGAAACTGTTGACTGCTTGGAAATAATAAGTTTCAATATTTCCATAACAGAACTCACAAAGGCCAGTACCTCAATGTGCCACCCAGACCATCCCATTTAAACAATACAATAATCCTAACTGTTAACCAGGTCAGCCTGCTGATACACAGCCCCTTTTCAAGTCAACCCAGTAAAAATGTCTGGTTAAGTGATTTGTTCAAAGTTAGACAGCAGACAAACAAGGGATAAGAGAATCAAATCCTATGCCACAGAAACTGCAGTTCATAACCTTAACCTCTGTGCCAACTGCCACAACAATGCACATGATGCTATGATGGTACCTATTCCTCAAGTAATAACGCAACATAGTGCGAAAGGTCTAATGTGCCAGCCCACAGCCTTCACTACCAACTTTCTTTATTCTATTCTATTCTATTTTATTTTTTTAACAGAAAGATAAGACATATGTTTATCCCATAATATCCATAAGCATTAGAAAGACATACAATTAAGGCATACGTCAATGCTTATAATGAGCTAAAAAGTAACATTCAACATATCCTAATATAATAGCAAATTAAAAAGGTATTGTGCAATGATTCCAGTTATGATGTCTGATAGCTACTCTACAAGAGACAATTTCCATTGTACAGAAATAAAGAAATAACTTTCTTTTATTTTTTAGCACTTCTACAATAACAATAAATACATAAATAAGGCATTGCTTGGAATCTGTGCGATCACTGTAAAAGATGACAGTGTATGTTTGCAAGGGTATTACACTTTTATGTAAAATCTGACACTTTTGTGACTAAAGCTACAAGTAAGACAAATATATTTAACTACTGCCAAAATCACATCAAGTGCAGTAAGAGATTCTCACAATCCTCCGAAGTAATAATACAAAGTAGGAAGCAGAAGGGGAAAATGTACCATGAAAGAACAATTAGTAAGATAGTAGCATAATGCATTTCTCTGTGTGGCACATAAAAACACGTGCATATTTTGGTTTCAACAGACAATTAAGCCACTGACAATTTTGGATACTGAGTCTCTATTATCAATTGCAACTGCATTCTGATATCAAGTTAATATGCTACTTTTGCCATGTTTGTAATATTTGATCTTGTTTATGAATGGTTCTTAATAATTTTTCTTTACTGCAGAAGAATTTCAATTTTAGTAATGTTATTAATGGTATATTATACCAGAATACTGGTCACCATTTGTGTGTAGGTAATATTGCATGTATTTTGCTGCTGAACCATTCAGCATGGATTTTATCAGTGTGCGTTTCTGTATGGTACTGTATATGTACTGAATGAAGGATTAAACAAAGCTAAAACTGTTTTCTTGAGCTTGAAATAATTTCACTGCTAGGCCTCAGTTGCCGAGCATTCAGGGTAACTAATTGGTATATGCATAATAAAAATTTAGATATGCATATGTAATGGTGGTAATTGTTCAAAAATTTAAAAAAAAATCAGAGATTTTTTTTGTGGGGAAATGGGGACTGCCCCTCTTATATGTGTGCCCTCAACAGTCCCTCGCCAGTGTATCTAGTACGCTATGGAAATTTTCAGACTGTTTAATGTGAGTCCTAAAACTCAAAAAAGTAACTGTGATCCATGAGACACAACAGTGAAGTGTAGAATTTGCCTTTACACCTAAAAAGCATTTTTCCCTAGGACCTACACCCTTGATGGAGGCTATGCCCCCACCAAACCTCTGCTACTTACCTATACAGTCAGCACCTGTTTCCCCTCTCCAGCAGGGACACAGTTGGGATCCCAGGGGTGCATTTACTTTTTCCCATTCGGTCATTTAGGTTCCTCCTCAAGATGTCTAGAGAGGTTCTCTGCTTGACATGGAGAGGGAGGCTATTCCACAGATGGGGGACTTTTTGGGACACAAATCTATCCTGCCAACAAGTTCTATTAATGTTACAGACCAGGTTGAGGTCTTGCATGTGGGTTGCGCGAGTGGAGTTTGACTTACGGATATGCAGCAACTCCATCAAGGCTGAGTCTGAGATGGCCTTGTATGTCAGTCACAGGTCACCTAAGAGCAGTCTGTATGAGACTGAGTAGAGAGGCAGGGCTCTTAGTCTATCTGTATAGGATCCAAAAAACGAAAACCAGTGGTAAACTCAGCTGAATCCAACCAAAAAAGTCTATGAGTGGTAAACTCAGCTGTATAGGATGTTTGAGACCCTGGATTTTCCTGGTCAGGAACCTCTGTGGTCTCTCCAGCTGCTGCATGTGCTTGGCAAAATACATGTCAAAGGGGGCATTGGACTCAATAATGAGTCTGATAAGAGACGAGTACAGGGGCATTATTACCTCCTAGTTCCTGGATGAAATATCCTTATTTTTGAGGTGGGCTGTGTAGAAAGCCTTCCATACAATGGAGGCAATGTGGTGGATAAATGTCAGGTTGCTATTAACCTGGCTGCCCAAGTCCCTCACAACTGACTGCATGCTTAGTGCATTGTTATTAATGTGATAATTAGTTGGGATCTCATTTTCCCCAAACAGGAAAATGATGCATTTCTTGGCATTCAGTTTGAGGGCATGCTGCTAGCACCAGGCATTAGTTTGGGTAAGGCCCTCTTGGAAGATGTTCACATCACTAGGGGAATTTAAGACAGCACTCAGCATGCAGTCATCTGCAAACTTGGTCAGCCACAGACAACTGGTTTTGGCTTGCAATTCAGAAAAGTATACCCCAAACAGTTAGAGGCCCCAAGACTGATTCTTGGGGTACACTGCTCATTATGGGTCTACAACTAGAGGTGGCTTCCTCTATTTTGACTGAGTGGGTTCTATCAGTGAGCCATTTAGCTATCCATCTGGTAACATATGGGTTGATGCCTAGCTGAGAGAGTTTATCTATTATGCCCGACTGGGGAATAGTGTCAAAGGTTTTGGCTAGGACAAGGTAGGCGGTGTGCACCGTCTTCCCCTCATCCATGGCATTGGTGACTGTTTCAAAGAAGTCAACCAAGCTTAACAGGCATGATCTCCCTTTGAAAACACCAAACTGTGTGGGGTCAAGTGTTTGGAGGTTGCCAATGTCCTTGTTTATAAGGTCGATGATAATGCAGTCCATGGCCTTGCAGATCAAGCTAGTTAGGTGATGGGCCTATAATTGCCTGGGTTAGTGGACATTCCACCTTTGTGTAGCGGGATGACAGTGCCTATCCTGGATTTGGCTGGGATGAAGCGGTGCTCAGGCTTTGGTTGAATAGGGTGCCTAATGGAGCTGACAGCTCATGCCTGAGTTCATGTAGGATACAGCCAGGGATGTTGTTGGGTCCTATGGAGTCTGTATTTTTTGCCTTTGAGAGGGCATTAAAGACCTGCTCCCTTGTGATAAGGGGAGGGGGGGAGGTGCTGGGGATGTGCTGGTTTACTGATGGGGGGGACAGGGGGGTGAAGTTTTCACTAAGCCTGTCTGCCAGCAGGTTGGCTGTATCTATGGCTCTTGTGTATGTGGTGTTATCGACCACCAGTTCAGAGCAGATTTGGATGTTACCTTTGAGATTGCAGATGTATGTGAAGAAGGCTTTGTGATTATCCTTAGTGGATGTGGCCAATTTGGACTTAAAGTAAGCCTTAGAGGATTTCAACAGTGATCTTACTTGCTTGTTCAGACAAAGGAGAAATTGCTTCCAGCTTGGCACCTGCTTCTTCTTGGTGCTGGACAGCATTTTTTTTCCTTTTATTACAGAGTTTGTTAATTGCTGCTGTCCACCAGACAGATTTAGTCTTCCTTGAGTAAGATGATTTGGTCCTGTCAGTTATTGGTGAGTCCATACAGCTATGTAGGTGCTCATATATTGTTTTTGGTGTAGGCTTGGACATTAGTGCTAGTTCCAACTGAAGGGACACTGGCTGTGAAGCTGCTTATACCTGCTCTCAGGAGATTGTAGTCAGCTTTCGAAAAGTTTTTTTGTTTGACTCTGACAAGTGGGGAGGGGGTCAGGGCAGATGGTTACTTTGAAAGTGATCACTTTATGGTCGGATCTTACCAAGGTAGATGACACTGTAGGGGTGCTGCAGTGGCTACTCATGTTGATTAGGACAAGATCCAGGATATTTTCATGTCTCTTAGGGGTGTTGACCAGCTGATAAAATGCATTGGCATCGGCAAAGTCAAGGAATCTCTGGGCGTTCATGTTTGGGTTAGAATAGGTCTTCAACTCTGTGGTTGGGTAGATGGTTGAATCTTGATGAATTCAAGTAAGTCCAGATAGGTGGAGTGGGTGTCCTGAGTCAAGGTTGGGGGTCTGTAGCTAACTGTGATTTGAATAGGTGTTTTGTCAACAGTTAACTGCACTTGGAGTGCCTCCTGTGTATCATACCGTTTGACCAGCTTGGAGGTGTGTATGTCTTTGATAAATATTGAAACTCCACTTCCTTTGGTTTTGTTGCTTTCAGTCTGACATCTGAAAGTATGGTTGGATGAGTAACCTGGTAAGGCTGGGGTGGTCTCTGCACCTTTGAACCAGGTTTCAGTGACTGCACAAATGTCAGCATCCTCCAGGGAAAGGAATGCTTGCAATGAGTGCAGTTTCATGCTAAGACTCCTAGTGTTTAGCAGCATGACCTTTAAATTTCGTTTAGAATTTTTCATGTTGGTAGTTTTGTGCTCATAACTTTGCCTAAAAAAGACACTATGGGGGAGGCAAGAGCCTTTGCCAGAAGCCTGAAGCCAAGGGGAGACAGATGAAGGACATCTCTGGCAAAGCATCGTAGTCTGTCAATCATGTCCTCCCAGGGTGTCAGGCACTGGATCCCCTTGGAATGAGGATCATTCTTATGGTCTGTGAGGATACAGTAGGTGTCCAATGTACCCACCTTACATACCTGATCTGCTGTACTGTCATCACTTTGTCAGTTAAGTACTTATCTCACCTGTAGTCACCAGTGTTACATATGGAAGACCTTTCTCTATAATACCATGCTATCGCCAAGATTTGCATAAGTGATACTAGTTTGGGAATGAACATAAGTAAAGGAAGTGCTGCCTAGAATGAAAACAGAGAACATTTCCTTTTCTGGTTACATGCCAAACATAGGCAAAAGAAGACTTGATAACACAAAAAAATGTTTATTAGAAAACAAAGCTTTCAGGTTAATAAACCCTTCATCAATGTATACCAAAAGTTAAAACAGTCAACTTATATAATCACAAACAGCCAAAAAGTTAATTATTTAACAACCAAATTAAGATTCAATTAAAAATTTAAAGTAAAATGCAACCATTACAGGCACATTTGCCTGTATTTTAATACTGGTTTCAGTGACACATTTTGGTTAATGCCTGGCAAAATGTCAGCATTCATTCTTAAAATCCACTCATACTCTTTAACTTCCAGTCTGTTGTTAATATCACCTTTTCCTATAGTAGCAGTGACTCTATCTATCACCATAAAAAAAAAAATATGTACATTTCCAAATCTGTTGGTGTGTTTAGCTAAGGAATTAGTTATGATGTTTTTCCGTGTATCAGATCTATGTTCAATAATTCTCTCCCTTAGACGTCTAATTGATTTACCTACATCAAAAGCTGTACATAATTTACAGGTAGCAAAATAAACTATATGAGTAGTATTACATGTTACAAAACATTGACATTTATATTCCTTACCATTTACTGGATGAATAAAAATATTATTTGTGTTTATGACATCACAACAACTACAATTATGACAAGGCATAGTTTGTGTATTGTTGAAACTTAAACTCTCTTTAATATTCATATCTTTATAACATAGTTTCTGTTTAAGACTAGCTGAATTCCTAGAAGAAAAACTAGGTGTTTGGCCAATAATAGAATGTAACTCAGTAAGAGACCTTAAGATACACCAATTGTTGTTAATAATTTTTCTAATCTGAGATGTATTTCTATTATAAATTGTATCATAGCATATTTTATGTATGTTCCTATTTGATCTATCTATATTATTTGGCTGTTCACAATCTTCCACATGAAAATATGATCTAGCTGTATATGTCCTTAAATGTAATATGTCACTAATTTCACCATCCGAAAGTTTTGCATCATAACCTCTTTCCACAAAATTATTCTTGAGCTCATTGGCTTGTTGTAAATATATAGCAGTAGAAGTATTAAGTCTGCTTGTTCTCAAAAATTCTGCCCAGGTAATGCCCTTAAAAATGTGTGGAGCATGCATACTGGTGAAATGGAGGAACTTATTCATATGTACAGGTTTTTAAAGACCATAGTCTCAATATTAGTATCACTATTCCAAGCAAAATCACAGCTAGTAACAGGCCGAAAGGCAAGGCTCAGCAGTTGTGAAATCCACAAGTTTTATTAAAAGTTAGCACTTTCCCTGTGTTCACCACCATTTCATCAGACAAAACAGTAAAGCAAATTAACTTCTTTTTTATTAAATTTTAGTGTCAATTAACATAACAATGCAGAATCCTAATTGATCCACAAGGCATTTACTTTTAAAGCAACCGCATCTAAAAACACAAGTAAAAACACAAAAATGCAGAATAATACATTCATCTACTTTTCTTTGCCTTTAATACTGGTTTTAGGGGTACATGATCATTTAGACCCATTCCCCTATGTGCTCCTAACCTTAAAATCCACTGTAATTCTGCATTTTCTGTCATGTTTACTAAGCCCCCCCCCCCCACACTCTCAGTCACAACTTGTAAAACTTGGAATACAAATGTATGTGTGTTGCCATTTGTTAGTGTGTGTTTTGCCAAAGCACTACAATCATTCCATCTTCTCATACAATACAAATGATCCCGCACTCTCTCTTTCAGTTTCCAGTTAGTTTTACCTATGTAAAATTTGAAACACAAAACACAGTGTGCTGCATAAATAACATTCTGTGTATTGCAGTCTGTGAAACCCTATGTTTCCATAAATATCCTGTGTCTGGATGCTTAAAATACATAGACTGATCAATATAGTCACAGTATGCACATTCCTGACACTTATGTGTACCCCATTGCCTTTCCCCTAAATTATGATATAACCTAGGATAACATAAACATTGTTTAAGGCTCTTTTTGTTTTTATACACAAAAACAGGCCGTTGGCCTACCAGCTCTTTTATCTTCTCATCAGTGTGTAAGATATGCCAGTTACTTCTGATCACTTCCCTAATCCTGTTCACCTCTGATATATAGGTAGTAATCATGGGCATTTTCACAGAACTGCATTTAATGTACTTAACCGTATAATTATGTTGTGAAAAATAAGGCTTAGCCCTCCCTCCTCTTTCCTCATTTGTTTTACTGAATGCCTTGTAACTTTCCACATGTCCATACTCTCTACCCATAAAATTATCCCGTAGACAGCATAGTCCCTCATGAAAATCCTTGTCATTACAGGATAAATGTGAGGTCCTCAAAGCCTGTCCCTTAATAATATTACTAAAAATGTGTTGTGGATGCATACTTTCCCTGTGCAAATACGTGGGACGATGACATTCTTTCCTGTGAATGCTGGTAGCTAGACCAGTTCCTTGCTTAGCTATAGGTACATCCAAAAAATTAATATTACTCATGGATTTGCTTAGGGTAAATTTAAGAAAGTTACTGCTGGTGTTCAAATATTGGGTATAGAGTTCTAAACTCTCTTCATCCTCCTGCCAACCTATAAAAAGATCATCCACAAAACGTCGATATATTATTATATGTGGGTTCAAATTATTTAGAATGTATTGATATTCCCATTCCATCATTACTAAGTTGTCATAGGAGTTCGCACAGCTAGTGCCCATAGCAACTCCTGTTTTTTGCCAGTCGCACTTGCCTTTAAAGAAAAATATGTTATTGTCAAGAACTAATTTGAAAAGTAGACAAAATAGATCCACCTGTTTTGATTCAAATTTTCCATATCTATCTAAGGCACTTTTCACCATCATTATCCCTTCCTGATTAGGAATACATGTAAACAATGAGATCACACCTAGAGTTGCCAGGACCTCAATGCTTTTACTGTTCTCTTCATTGGTTGCATTATATAGATCCCTTAAAAATGTTCTGTATCCCTTAACACTACCTCATATTCATCCAAAACCTTTCTAAGTTGTTTATCCAGAAGCCTGGAGATGGGCTCTGTCAAGCAGCCTCCACCTGCTACAATGGGTCTAAATGTAGGCCTCATGGGATGATTATGTATTTTTAGTAACCCATGCATTTGGGGTATGAGTGGATTCTGCACTATAAAATAATCATACAGTTCCTTAGTGACAAGTCCTAAAATTCAGACATCCTAGTAAGCAGTTGTCAAGCCTGCGTTTCCAGTCATGCATCATTACTGCATCAACACTAACATAAGTGTTTAACTCACTAAGCATAGTAGACATACTGTCATAATAATAAGTTGAATCAAGAAAAACCACTGGTCACCCCTTATCTGCCAGACGAATAACAATATTTGTGTTGCATTGCATTTCTAACAAGGCTTGTCATTCACTTTTAGTTAAATTATCTGAGCTACTGTGCCTATTCAGTTCCCTATGACTGAAAAGCTCATACAACTCATTTTCACATGCTAATAAGAAAACTTCAACAGCAGGAGACAATGCTGGTA
>NC_056737.1:1488645172-1488692672 GCF_019279795.1 Protopterus annectens | reverse complement strand
TGGAGTAGTTAAGGAAGTGAGGTAGGGAAGGATGGAACTTAGGATGATTTAAGTATTGGGAGCTAAAGGAAGTAGTTACATTTGGCGTGAGTTGGTGTATGATAGCACAGCTAGCTCACGTCCAGATGACCTGTAGGTATTTGGAGGATTGAGGTAGGTTTTGGATGTGATGGATGAGCGCTGAGGGATTGGTAGGTTTTAGATATATATATATATAATTTTTTTTTTTTTTTCTCTCTCTCTCTCTATCCCTGGCCTGGGGGGTGCAGGTGTGTGTCTGGTTGGTGGGAATCTCATAGAGCTGGTAGTGGTGGTCTAGTGGTCTAGGCATCAGAAGGTTAGGAAGGTGATGGGCAGGAGGACCTGTCCAGAAAGCTGCAGCTGCTAGCTAAGTCACTAGGCTTACCTGTAGTTCGGAGGTGGTGGTGGTGGTGAGGATTGTTAAATTCTCCCTGGGGGTTTTGTTCTCCCTGGTGGGTGGCGGATGGTGGTCCTGTCCACTTGGTCCTTCCTTGGCCTGGGGTTGGTGGCCTGCTGGTATTAGGCTTCGCGGTTGGTGGGTACGGTGTTCTGTGGTTGCTTCCCTGCCTGAAGGGGATTTTCACAGTTTCTCGTTGGTGGTAGTGGTGAGGGATAATGAATTTCTCCCTGGTGGGTATGTTCGGAGGATAGCGGTCCTGTCCATGCGATCCTTGGGGGGGACCTAGGCTCGGGGTTATCGACCTGCTGTAGGATGCCTCGTGGTTGGAGGGTAAGGCGGCCGTGATGGTTTCCCTGCCTGGTAGGCTTTCCCTGCAGTTAGCGTTTCTCCTGCTATCAGTGGTGGTAGTGGTAAGAAATGGTGATTTTCTCCCTGGTGGGCTTTTGCGGTGGTTTCCATTGCTTCCTGGCTCTTCTGAGGCCGTAGGATGCCTTGTGGTTGAGGGGAAAATGTCCGTGATGGTCTCCCTGCCTGGAAGGCGTCTCCTGCTGTCATCGGTGGTGGTAGCGGTAAGAAATGGTGATTTTCTCCCTGTTGGGTTTGTGCAGCAGTTTCTGTTGCTTCCTGGGCTCTTCTGAGGCTGGTTACCATGGTTTGCAGCTGGCCTGGTTATACGCATGGGGACTAGTGGCAGCAGGACAGCCCTTGCATTTAAAGGGGAAAAAAAAAGGAAAAGGTAAACACTGCAGGCTGTGAGAGCACAGACCCACTTGGAAGTTTGGGAGTAGGCTGCATAGTGTAATTGGGCTTGACTCAATAAAAAAAAAATATATATATATAACTATAAATTAATAAATAATAATAATAATATATATATATATATATATATATATATATATATATATATATATATATATATATTAAATATATAAATTACAGTCAGGGAAGGGGAGAGGGAGGTTAATACTTTGGCACTGTGGATATACAGAGTGTGGCGGGGGACCCACTTTAATTGTGGATGACCCTCTCTTTTAACTGGGGCTGGGGGGTGTGAGGGAGATATTTCTAAAAAAAATATATATATATATATATATATATATATATATATATATATATATAAAAGTATTAATGTTGTGTGCTTCTTTCTGCAGATGGCGACAGTAACAGGATTTCGACAGCGATGGCAAGCAATTGTAGCCCAGGAGGAGGAATTATTCCAGGATGTGGCGAGGACCAAGGCAGTAGTGGAGCCAGAGCCAGTTCCAGGTCAAAGAGATGGCGCACTGTGATGAAGACTCCAGGCTGGGGGAAAAGGCAGCAGGTGGAGAAGCAGATGGTGGCAGTGGATGCCCCGGTTCCCACTATGTTGCAAGGTGAAGATGCAGGTAATGATATTAATTTACCAATGGCTGGGGAACTAGCTGGTGAGGATGATGAGGGGGATGAGGTAGGAATATTATTGGATGGAGACCTGCAAAGGGGAGAACAAGTAGCAGGGAGGGTGCAAAATGGGTTGGGGCAGGCAGTCGGGTGTGTGAGTGGACAGATGGTGGGAGTGGATCTGGGCTATAGGGACAGTTCGGCTGGCTCAGAGGTAGGATCTGACTTTGGGCTGTGGCCGGGGGACTGGTTAGCCACTCAGGCTCTGGGACGGGACAATAGAGCAGTTATTTTAAGAAACCACACATCCCGGGATCGGTGAAGGAGAAGATCTGGAAAGGTGAGTATGTTGATTTGTTTGAGTTGATAGATGCGGAAGGGGTCCAGAGGTTAGTGGAAGCAGAGTCAGATGCTGGCAAGGATTTGCTGGCCGCATTAGTGGCATTGGGGAGGAAGAAGACAGGTAAGCTTAGACCTCGGACGTGGGACAATTGGGTGGTCGGTTTTATTTATTACATGGTGGTGCAGCTGGAGAAGGATGGAGCATTGGCTTTGCCCCTTTTGGGGTACTTTCTCACCATTCGGGAGGCTCAATGTTTAAGTCCGGAGAATGCATGGTTATGGTATCATCAGCGGTTCCGTAAACGGAAAGCCATTGACCAGTCCTTGCATTGGGAGGTATGTTATCCTGATATATGGTTAGCTATGATGATGGACAGCTTTGGTGGGTTTAATAGGAGAATGAATATGGGTGATGCAGGTGGAGTGTGTTGGTAGTTTAACAATGGTACTTGTTCTTGGGTCGGGTGCAAATTTGCACACACCTGCTTAAGATGTGGGGGAAATCATCCTGTGACTTACTGTGGACAGCAGGGTTTTGGGTCATGGAGCAACAATGGTATGGGGTGGGGGGTGACTTTCTTGCCTCTCATGGGTTACAGTCAGCTCGGGATAGGGGTAATTTTCATGGATCCAGGGGATTTGAATCCTTTAGAGGCAATAGGGGGAGGGCTGCCTTTCCCTGTTAAGATTGAGGTGTTGGAGGAGATGCTTCGGCCGTTTGCTGGTATTGCCCTAAAGAATGAGGTTATACAGGGGTTTCAGCAGGGATTTCCTATAAAGTCCACTGTGGGATTGGTGAGGGGGGGGGAGTTGTAAGTACCTCCATTCAGTGCAAGGGAAAGAAAACATATTGGAAGACCTGGTGGGAAAGGAGTGTAGGGTAGGGCGTTTGTGGGGTCCATTTCATAATCCACCTTTTGTTAGCTACAAGATGTCACCTTTGGGGTTAGTTCCAAAGAAACGCCCTGGGGAGTTTAGATTGATACATCATTTTTCATTTCCGGAAGGGGGATCAGTGAATGATTTTATTGCAGATGAGGAAGTTAAGGTGCATTACGCCTGATGCAGTGAAGGTGATCAGGGAATTTCAGGAGCCGTGGCTGGTGAAAGTTGACATTGAGTCAGCTTTTCATTTGTTGCCCATCAGGAGGGAGGGTTGGCAGTTGTTGGGGTTGAAGGTTGGTGATAGGTACTATTTTGATATGGCTATGCCGATGGGTTGTTCTGTGGCATGTGCAACATTCGAGAAATTTAGTAGTCTTTTACATTGGATCTGGAATCAGAGGGTGGGTGCACAGAAGGCAGTGCATTATTTGGACGACTTTTTGCTAGTTGGAGAAGGGAGGGTGGGGGCTCAATATGGGTTGCAGGAATTATCAAGCATGTGTGAAGAATTGGGTGTACCACTGACACAGCATAAGATGGAAGGTCTGGTGAGAGCTTTGGAATTTTTGGAGTTAACGGTAGATGCGGAACAGAGATTGTTTCGCTTACCTAAGGATAAGATAAAGAGGCTGCATTTAGCCATACGGGTGGGGGGTGGCCAAGAATAAGATTCAGATCAGTTCAGTCGTGGAACTGTTGGGGCTGCTGCACTTTGCCTGTCGAGCGGTGCATCCAGGGTGGATGTTTTTCAGGGCTTTAGTTTATATGTTGAAAGGGGGTAGAAACAAGCATCATTGTGTGAGGGTGACCAAGCTGGTGCGGGAGGATTTGAAGTTGTGGGATGTTTTTCTGCAAAAATTTAATGGGATTTCCTTTTAGCAATCAGATTAGGTGGGTCAGGAGGAATTTCAGTTGTTTACAGATGCGGCGGGGGGTATCGGCATGGGGGCTTATTTTGGGGGGTCAAAGAAAGGGTGTGGTTGGAAGGATTATTGTTAAGGTATGTGGCTAGTGCGTGGGAGAAAGGCAAGGCCTTGCAGACAGTTAAAGTGGATTTGGCAGCTATTAACAATTTTGCTAAGTTGGGGGGGATTGCAGGATTTTACGAAGTCCTGGACATTGGGGCGTATGTTGAGAGGGTGGGGGAGGGTGATGGTGGAGTGTAGAGATACTCGATGGCCGATTACAAGGGGCATATTGAAGATTTTATTACAGGGGTTACGGTTATTACAGGGTGGGTCATTGGATTATTTCATGTGGGGCATACTATGTACATGGTTATATTTTGGGGCTTTCTGGGTATCGGAATTGTTAGGTTCATTATGTTGGAAGGACATTATTGTAGCTGAGAGGGAGGTTAACATTGTATTACAGAAGAGCAAGATGGATCAGTTGGGTAGGGGATGTACGGAGCGGACAGGAATCTTAGCCTTTGCCCGGTAGCCTGGGCTAGAGAATTCAGGAGTAGGAGGTTGGGATGTTCAGATAAGTTGGTTTTTTTTGTACAAGGGATGGCCAGGTAGTTTCCAGTAGTGGACTTATTATTTTGATGAGGAGGATTTTGGGTTGTATGGGATTTCCTGCTGAGAAGTTTGCAGCCCACTCTTTTAGAATTGGGAGGGCTTCGGATTTGGCTAGGCAGGGTAATTCAATTGAGGTTATTAAAAGAATGGGGAGGTGGTTCTCAAATGCAATTTTATCTTATATTAGATAATAGTGATTGTGTTTATTGACATCAATTTCTCCTTTTTTTTTTTAGGGAAACGTATACTCATTTTGGGCCATTCGCACGTCTACTGGGCAGAGAAGCATGCTTTAATCAGGGAGGATGGAAGAAATTTGGGTTTATCTCATTTAGGATGCTCTGTCTCTTGTCATGGGGTTAGGGGTATGCGTTGGGATAGGTTAATGTTCGAATCTGAGAAGGCTAAATTGAAGTTAGGGTGTCCTGATATAATAATAATTCATTTGGGGGGGTAATGATTTACGTATTCTGCCCAAGAAGCATTTAGCGGAGCTTATTTTGCAGGATTTGTTGAGACTAAAGCCTGGGTATCCAGGCACGGAAATTGTGTGGTCGGAGTAGATTCCTCGCTTATGTTGGAGGTATGCGTACAGTTATAAGGCAATTGAAAAGGCTAGGAGGTTTGTTAATCATACATTGGTGAAGCAGTTAAGAACCCCTGGGATGCATATCATTCAGCAAGAAAACTTTGGGCAAGGAGAGGAGGGTTGGTACTGTAGGGATGGGGTTCATCTTAATGAATTGGGTTTGGATCTTTTTAATTTGCATCTGAGGCTGTATTTACAGGATATGCTGCAGGTTAAGGTTTAGGAGGGGAAACAGTCTGGGATCAGGCTGGTGGTGGAGAAGAGGGACAGGATTGTCCTCTTTTGTTCCCCCTCTAAGGAATGTGGTTTGATTTGGCCAATAGTTGTGTGATTTAAAGGTGAGTAGATATGCTGCGTATTATTTGGGTGGGGTGAGCAGGTACGCTGCCCTGGTGGAAGAGGTTTCAGGGTGAGCAGATACGCTGCCCTGAGGTGTGATCGAGTGGGGTGAGTTGTTATGCTGCCCTGAGGATTATGAAGACAATTGATGTTGTTTTATGTATTCAAAGTTCATGTTCTGATAATATTCAATAAAGGTTATCAAATGGCTTTATGTGTTTAGAGTGGTTTGTTCAAAGGGGGGGCCGGGACAACCAAAGTTCCTTGCTTCCACTGCAGATGGTAGAGCATTCAAGCAGGTAAAGAGAAAATAGATAAAGAATAATGAGGAGACTTCAAGCACAGGAGACAGACAGAGGGACAGAGAGAGAGAGAGAGATGAGAAAGGGAATGGGAGACAGACAGAAGGACAGAGAGAGAGAGATGAGAAAGGGAATGGGAGACAGACAGAGGGACAGAGAGAGAGAGAGATGAGAAAGGGAATGGGAGACAGACAGAGGGACAGAGAGAGAGAGAGAGATGAGAAAGGGAATGGGAGACAGACAGAGGGACAGAGAGAGAGAGATGAGAAAGGGAATGGGAGACAGACAGAGGGACAGAGAGAGAGAGAGATGAGAAAGGGAATGGGAGACAGACAGACAGAGAGAGAGAGATGAGAAAGGGAATGGGAGACAGACAGAGGGACAGAGAGAGAGATGAGAAAGGGAATGGGAGACAGACAGAGGGACAGAGAGAGAGATGAGAAAGGGAATGGGAGACAGACAGAGGGACAGAGAGAGAGAGAGAAAGGGAATGGGAGATAGACAGAGGGACAGAGAGAGAGATGAGAAAGGAATGGGGAGACAGACAGAGGGACAGAGAGATGAGAAAGGGAATGGGAGACAGACAGAGGGACAGAGAGAGAGATGAGAAAGGGAATGGGAGACAGACAGAGGGACAGAGAGAGAGAGATGAGAAAGGGAATGGGAGACAGACAGAGGGACAGAGAGAGAGATGAGAAAGGGAATGGGAGACAGACAGAGGGACAGAGAGAGAGATGAGAAAGGGAATGGGAGACAGACAGAGGGACAGAGAGAGAGAGATGAGAAAGGGAATGGGAGACAGACAGAGGGACAGAGAGAGATGAGAAAGGGAATGGGAGACAGACAGAGGGACAGAGAGAGAGATGAGAAAGGGAATGGGAGACAGACAGAGGGACAGAGAGAGAGATGAGAAAGGGAATGGGAGACAGACAGAGGGACAGAGAGAGAGATGAGAAAGGGAATGGGAGACAGACAGAGGGACAGAGAGAGAGAGAGATGAGAAAGGGAATGGGAGACAGACAGAGGGACAGAGAGAGAGATGAGAAAGGGAATGGGAGACAGACAGAGGGACAGAGAGAGATGAGAAAGGGAATGGGAGACAGACAGAGGGACAGAGAGAGAGATGAGAAAGGGAATGGGAGACAGACAGAGGGACAGAGAGAGAGAGATGAGAAAGGGAATGTGAGACAGACAGAGGGACGGAGAGAGAGAGAGATGAGAAAGGGAATGGGAGACAGACAGAGGGACAGAGAGAGAGATGAGAAAGGGAATGGAAGACAGACAGAGGGACAGAGAGAGAGATGAGAAAGGGAATGGAAGACAGACAGAGGGACAGAGAGAGATGAGAAAGGGAATGGAAGACAGACAGAGGGACAGAGAGAGAGAGATGAGAAAGGGAATGGGAGACAGACAGAGGGACAGAGAGAGAGATGAGAAAGGGAATGGGAGACAGACAGAGGGACAGAGAGAGAGATGAGAAAGGGAATGGGAGACAGACAGAGGGACAGAGAGAGAGATGAGAAAGGGAATGGAAGACAGACAGAGGGACAGAGAGAGAGAGATGAGAAAGGGAATGGGAGACAGACAGAGGGACAGAGAGAGAGATGAGAAAGGGAATGGAAGACAGACAGAGGGACAGAGAGAGAGAGAGATGAGAAAGGGAATGGAAGACAGTGAGAGAGACAGAGAGAGAGAGATGGAGGCAGATACAGAAAGGGAGTAGACAAGCATAAACATATGGCTGACTATACTACTCCCAGATGCAGTCGTAACTAAGGAAGTCTGTGCCGACTCCCTGTAGCACGTACCTATACTTCTCAAGTGTCCAAATTTTTACAGAATGTACCAATTTTTGCCTCATATTTTTGGTTTGTTTCTCATAAAATTGGTGGTTTTCTGGCAAATCAGTGAAAACTGAAGTTACTAAATAATGACATACATTTGAATTTCATACTGTTCCACACTTCATATCCTTCAGAAAATGCATTATAACACAATTTCACGTATTCTACCATTTTTCTATGTCTATAAAAGCAATATTTTAAATCTGGCCCTATTTTTGCCACCCCCCCCATTATTTTAGGCTTTGTCCGGATTTCTTACACTAAGAAGTTCAAAGATATGGACATACCTACAGGGAGTCCCTGTAGGACATACCAATCAGCTGTCCATGATTCTGAAGAACATCACAGCTTTTGCCTTTATACCTTGTTATCTATAAAATGTATGATCTTACAAAACAGAAAAAGTTAAAGTCATTACGTAATTCCTGGCATTAATGTTGCAGACTTTTTTCTACAGAATATGCCTATTAATACAAATATTCTATGGACATTTTAAGTGAATTATGCAAATACTTATAAAGCAGCTCTGACCTGAGGCCTTTGTTCCTGACTATATATAAACAAGCTAAGATTTAAACTGTAGGGGAGTTTCTATTTGTTTTTACAGCAATGATGTTAGAATGTATGAGACTGCCCAGAGCTACTTATCTACAAGAGGCACACAAAGCCAGTCCCTCAACTGAATATAATGACAGCAAGTATGAAACTGAATTTTTTTAGATTCATGTGAATTATTACCTATTCCGTTTAACATGAATAGTAAGAGAAGGAAATATCCAGAGTTTCCAACTCCATTCATTCGTTTGACACTGTATTTGAGTGTCTATACCTCATTTTATATAATGTAATAGGCAAAATTACTTGAGTTGTCTGTTCCATTATATGTCTTATGAAGTTTCCTTGTTCACTACGAAAACAAAAAATAGCTCTAGCTTGACCATAGAAACTTTGCATCAAATTAAAATAAATTTAAGTCAAACACACTAGATGACATTTATGTGTATTACTTATTGAGCAAAGTTACTGGATTTGTCATATGTTAGTGTAGAATTTATCATCCTTCATACTGATTGGTTGACAGCAAGTACCTTGAAGGTCAGTTCAGTGAACAAATCACACTCAAAGTTCTTCCAATGAACCTTAGAACAAGTTTTTTTTTCTTTTCCCAGAGGATCAAGTCTCCCCACACTACAAACTTAAATATACCTACTCTGAAGTCACACAGCAGTGGAAAAACAGGAAAGGTCAGTGTTACTGAAAGTGCTATCAGCAATTTTTCATCACTGAAATGACATTTAGGGAAATGAGAGGTTCCCAGTTCATCAGTCATTAACATAGGATGAAAGCACTATATATACTCAATGAATAACAAAAGAGTTATTTATAACTTTTGACTTTGTTTTAATTTGTTATGTATATAGTATTTAGATTATTAAATTCCTTGTAGACAGTTATCACTTCTTAGTTCTAAATCTGCTATTATTAAGCAAATAATTTTCAGTTATTGCTTTTCCTGCCCCTGGTATCGTCTGTTAATCTTAGTTCTGTATTAAATCATGTTTGCTTTAACAAATATTATCTTACGGTGTAGTAGAGATGTTTTTAAACCTACTTAATTTTGTTCAGTTCATAGGTTCATAGGTAGGTACTAGGCTATCGGCCCAAGGGCCTACGCAAGCCTAGCCAACAAGGTTCCCTGGCTTACGCCACCCAAGCAAGTTATTTTCCGGTGCCACTGACGAGCAGACACACAGAAGTGATCCCCGGGGTGTATTTCCTATTTCCCATCCACTCATCAAGATTTTTCTTGAAGAGTGCTAATGAAGAACTTTGCTTGACATAGATGGGTAGCTTGTTCCAGAGTATGGGAAGTCTCTGGGATGGGAATCTATCCCTCCAGCATGTCCTGTTTATTGTGGTGACAAGGTTTAGGTCCCTAGATCATGTAACTCTGAGTGATTGGGATTTCTTTAGGTGTAGCATGTCCAACAGCTCTGGGTTTGACATAGCTTTATATGTTAGGCAGAGATCACCTCTGAGTAGGCGATATGCTACGGAGTAAAGCTGGAGTTTTTTGAGGTGGTCAGTGTAGGGCATTTGTTTGAGTCCAGTAATCCTCTTTGTGAGGTACTTCTGTGGCCTTTCCAGCTGCTGCAGATGTCTTGTGAGGTACATTCTAAAAGGGGTGTTGTACTCTATAATGGGTCTAATGAGTGATGAGTAGAGGGTAATGATGACCTCTTTTTTCCTGGATGAGAATCCTTTTATGATGAGGTGTGCCACGTAGAAGGACTTCCTGACTACTGTGGCGATGTGACTATCAAAGGAGAGGCTACTGTCCACCTGGGTCCCAAGGTCTCTTATCATGCATTTGGTGTTAAGTAGATTGCTGTGTATGTGGTAGTTCATGGGTACAGAGTTTTTACCAAAGGGGATGACACTGCACTTTTTGGCATTGAGCTTGAGGCCATGGCTCTGACACCAGGCATCTGTCTCAGAGAGGCCCTTCTGTAGGATGTTCACATCATTTGGGGACTTGACTACGGCTCCTAGTTTGCAGTCATCTGTGAACTTCGTTAGCCAGAGGCCTTCTGTGTTAGCCTGTACTTCTGAGAAGTAGATACCAAACAGGAGTGGTCCCAGGACGGAACCCTGTGGTACTCCACTTGTCACTGGTTTGAGGTCAGATTTGGAGTCTGCAACTTTTACAGTGTGGGTTCT
The DNA here is from genome assembly GCF_019279795.1 of Protopterus annectens. Classification (NCBI taxonomy): domain Eukaryota; kingdom Metazoa; phylum Chordata; order Ceratodontiformes; family Protopteridae; genus Protopterus; species Protopterus annectens. The sequence continues at coordinate 1,488,682,326 of NC_056737.1, read as the reverse complement.
GTCAGTGAGCCAGTTGGCAACCCATCTTGTGACGTCGGGATTTATGCCTAGTTTATTGAGTTTAGCTATAATTCCAGAATGGGGGATGGTGTCGAAAGCCTTGGCAAGGTCAAGATAGGCTGTGTGAACCACTTTACCCTCATCTTCGGCTTTGGTGACTGCCTCAAAGAAGTCGATCAGGTTCAGGAGGCATGATCTGACTTTCACAAACCCGAACTGGGTGAGATCCAGAGTTTGGAGGTTACCAATGTCTTTGTTTATGAGTCCCATGATGATACGTTCCATGGCTTTGCAGACCAGGCTCGTCAGGCTAATAGGTCTATAGTTCCCGGGATCAGTGGTGGCTCCCCCTTTGTGGAGTGGGATAACTGTTGCTGTGCACCATTCAGTGGGCACAAAGACTGATGTGAGGCTGTTATTGAATATGGTGCTTAAGTGGGGAGCCAGTTCATTCTGAAGTTCGTGTAAAATGCAGCCTGGGATGTTGTCCGGTTCCATGGATGCTGTGTTTTTGGCTTTAGAGAGTGCAGCTTTCACCTGCGTAGTTGTGATTACAGGGACTCTGCATTCTTCCTGTATAGATATGGGCCCTTTAGGGGGTGGGGGTGGGGTAAAGGTGGCACTGAACCTATCTGCCAGGATGTTGGCAATATCAGTTGGTTCTGTAATTTTCATGCCTTTGTGCTGTAACTCAGAGCAGATCTGGGTGTTGCCATTGAGATTCTTGACATAGCTATAGAATGCTTTGTGGTTGTCCTTGGAATTAGTGGCAATTTTATTTTTGTAGCTAGCTTTGGAGGATCTTATAAGGGATATCAGCTTCTTACTGAGGCTGACCAGGGAGCTCCTCCACTCATGGGATTTTACTCTCTTTTCCAAGAGTCTCTTCCTTCTCTTGTACAGTTTGTTTATGGCAGGGGACCACCAGATTGGCTTCCTTTTTTTGGAGGATAGTGTCTTGGTTCTGTTTGGGATAGCACGATCCATGCACTCATGTAGGTGCTTATAGAGTGCATTTGTGTAGGATTCAGCAGTTGTAACTGTATTGTCCATCTGCATGGGTGTCATGAAGTTCACTACTTCTGCCTTAAGAAGCATGAAGTTGGCTTTGGAGAAATTTCTTACTGTGGTTTCCTTAATGGGGGGTGGGGGTGGGATGTGAATATCAAGGGTGATTAGCTTATGGTCGGATCAGACCAACGAGGAGTTGACTTCAGGTGTGGAACACCGGTCACTCATGTTGGTAATGACTAGGTCTAGGATATTGTTGCCGCTGGTGGGGGTGTGGATAAGTTGATCTAGGGCATTGGAGTTTATGAATTCCAGAAAGCGTTGCGCTAAGGAGTTAGTACATGAGTAGTTTTCCCAGTTAATGGTGGGGTAGTTGAAGTTGCCCATTATTAGGGTGTTTGGTTGAACCCTAATATTTTCCAGTACATCAAGAAAAGAGGAGTGGAAATCCTGGGGCATGGTGGGGGATCTGTAGCAAGCTACAATTTGGATTGCTGTTTTGCCAAGAGTTAGTTGCACTTGGATAACCTCTGATGCATTATGCTGAGCAACTAGCCTGGAGGTGTGGATATCCTTAATGAATATGGACACCCCCCCACCTTTGGTGTTTCGGTCCAGGTTAGATGGCCGAAAAGTGTGGTATGAGTTATAGCCTGGTAGTGCAGGGGTGCTCTCTGGAGCCTTGAACCAGGTCTCAGTCACTGCACAGATATCAATGTTCTCCATTTTAAGGAGTGCCTTGAGTGAGTGCATTTTGAAATTTAGACTTCTGGCATTGAGTAGCATTACCGTCAGTTTTTCCTTGCCTGTTCCTGTTATGGTGGTGAATTTGTTAATTGAACCCTGCCTAAAAAGGCACTATAGGGGCAGCAAGAGCCTTAGCCAGTATCTGGAATCCTGGGGGCGACAGGTGCAGGCCATCTGTGGCAAAGCATCGTGGACTGTTGACCATGTCATCCCAAGGAGACAGATACTGGATCCCCTTTGAATGACACCAGAAGCTTAGCCAATTGTTGAAATCAATCATTTTGTCCTTGTACTGCGGTATCATTCTGGGCGATGGCAGAATGCTACTCAGGGCTAGGATCATACCTGCCTAGGCTACAAGATTGCAGAGCTCTTCCATGTCTCTTTTCATGTAGTCCAGGGAGGTACGTCTCAGGTCATTCACACCAACATGGACAATGACAGAGTCATATTTGTACTTGTTGTGGAGTGACCTGAGTGCATGGGTTATGTGGCGGATCCTGGCACCCGACAGGCAGCTGACAGTAACCTTCTCCTTGTTTAGCCTGGTGAGTGGGACATCAGTGTGCCTGACTATAGAGTCATCTATGACTAGTGTGCTGGGTATGTTGTTTTACCTTATTGGCTGTGTTTGAGTGGCACACTGAATCTGTGGGCTATGTGTCATTTGGGTTGTGTTTGGGGATGGAGGTTGCTTGTGTTTCTGCTTTGGAGGTCTCTGTTGCTTAGGCAGATTATTATTGAGAGCCTCCACGAATGTTTTTGAGTTTCTATGTGTGGATTTTGGTGGTGTAGACGTAGTGAGACTATGTGATGAGTGTGGTGTGGTGCAAATGTTTACCTTCTCCTCATGACTGTCAGGTTCAGTCTTGGTTGGTAAGAGGTTTACCTCCAGTTTGGCTAGATAAGTGCATCTCTCACAGGTTGTAGTGTTGGGTGGTAGGAGGAGAGGGTTGTCTGTGTACATGAGGCAATTTCTACATTGCCTCAAGATGCCCAGATTCATCAGATAGACAGGGGAGAACACTGGGAGCTGACCCTTGGACATGCCTGAATAAAAAACTATTTTCCTCTAGATAAGTGAGGAAAGTGTGTACAAGAGCTGCTTTTCTCAACACCAGTGACAAAAGTAAGTACAAAAACTGTTTTCCTTTAGGTAATGAGGAAGACTGAGTGCTATAGTAATTAGTAGCTTATTTAGTGCTTACAAGTTCTGAACAAATGCTGAGTATGAATAAGCACATTTAAGTGCTAAAACTAAGAATCTGTAGCTGCACTAGATGAGTTACAGAAACAAGTGCAAATGCAGGCTTTCAAATCAGAAAGTTGAGAGAGATGGAAGATTGCCCAAACGGACAATAATTACAAATTCTTGGCCTGAACCACTCCTTATGTGGTAGACAGGTTACCTAATGCTTACCACTTCCACTGATAAGCTAGAAGGCTTCCCTCCAACACAGAAAGGCTTGGGGGGCTCAGAAGCTTACAAACAGTCCTGGATACAGCAAATCTGTATCTGGAACACTAGTTACAGGAAAGGTAGGAAACAGATTTACAGTATTTTTTTTTTTTTTTACAGAAAAGTAGCAAAAACAGTAGTAAAAACAATTCACATGCAGTGCAAGCTAGCACACTTGAGTATGTAGCAATATTAGACCACACACAGTTTGAAAAATGCAATTAAATTAAAAAGGACTAAAAGCAAGTGCAGAAAGGGTTTATTAGGTGGAATCACATTATGTTATTTGTCCTTAACCATTAGCTGTAAAACAAAACATATTTGCAGCCATGATTCTTTTATTTTAAAAAGTTTGTTTGTATAGATTTGCTTTGTTGAATTTGACCCTATATTTGCTCGCTGTTTTATAGAGTCTGATTAAACGTGTATGTTGAATTTCTTTTTGCACAAGGTATAGCACACTAATATAGTGATTCGTGAAATTACATTCCTTTATGTTTTGACTAAATGGAGTGGATAGCTGAAAAACTATTATTTGTCTTTTAGAATAGCATTTGTGCAAAAGGTCCAAAAATACCTTTTCCAAGGTAGAAAAGTCATAACCCCCACCCAACCAACATGCTGAAAGCCATGACACATCTTTACTGCTTTCATGACCCATGTAGGTTTCCCTTCAAAACAGCATTTTTAGACAGAAATCCTTACTCCAGTAAGATTGACTTAAATTTTATTGCAACACAGTATTTGATTATCATATTTATATCAGCATAGCTAAGATGTTAATGAATTTGCCAGATGTCAGGACACAGTAGCATTAAATTACATGGCTGCATTTGATACATGTCAATGCAGGACTATTTTAACAACTCATCTAGGGGTGGTATAATTCATACAGAAAAAAATGCAGGTAAATACCCTCCTGCGTCTTTTGATGTAGTATGATATAGCTGTAATAGAAATTATCAAGAATTCCAGTTATTGATCCTTTTTCAGGGCAGCGTTCCTGGTACTAATAAGACTTATGGGAGAGGCTGGGAAGTGCAACATGGAAGTAGGCTTCAGCCTGCATAGATTATATTAAGAGTTTTATAGGTACATTTTTGTGGAAATTAAAGGAACTTCAGCATATCTGATGGCCAAGGATGGAAGGGAAGCTTGAATAAACTCTACATGATGGAGTCTCCTTCAGAAGGAACTGTTTTCCAGGCAGTTTATGTCTTAGACCACTAATTAGAGTTATGTCAACAAGCTTTCTTCCTATAGTGACTGTAGCAAGAAGTGATTCAAATTTTTGCCAAATGCACTTCTTGTAATCTCTTTGCCAGTGACTTAATTGAAAGGCAGAGTGGATAGTATGACATAACAAACTATCATCTATTAGTAGTTATGTTACAACCTGATGAAGATTCCATATGCTGAGGTCACCTGGTCAGAAACTCTACCCAAGGAAAATATTAAAGATAAGTAGTTTTTGCAGCACCCTTCACTGTGTGAGGAGCAAGCCTCCCACCCACCCCTAACTCATATATACCAACTCCATGGTTTCAGAAATACAGATAATGGAAGTACTTATAGAAACAAGAAAATTATTGCTGGTGCATACATAGAAAGCATATCAACAGTGATTTCCTATGGAAAATAGCAACTAGGGAGTTCAGCATCAGGGAGTTAAACTCGGATGGTTGAGTCCTCATAAGGTTTCAACTTGAAGAGAGGCAGGAAAGCCAATGATCAAATACATAGTTAGCTAGTCGGGTAGGCAGGCAGCTAAATAAATAGATAACTGCACCTGTGTTACAGAACTAGATCAGTGAATAGACAAAATGGACAGATAGACAAGTGGTAGCCATTTGAAATATCAGGACGTGGATGATTGTATCTCACAATGTGCAGACTGAAAGACCAAAAATCTGGACTTATGTATAATAAATTCAAGACTGCCATTTCTTGGAATATTCTCTTTTCTCGAAGGTATGGAGTTGTATATCTAAATTTGCAGGTGTGGGGGACTCCCTTTTCAGTGTGTGTGTGTGTGTGTGTGTGTGTGTGTGTGGGTGTGTGTCTATGAATGTGTGTGGAAGAGTGAATGAACTGGTGGTGTTTGCCAAGAAAAGTGCTGATTTGCACTTTCAGTACTTACTGGTATGGCAGAAATATACATATTAGCTGATAATGAAGTTTTTCCTCATTGTGGCTAACATATTTCTCAACAGCATTTTGCCACATCATGGAAAATGTTATTTTGGCTGTAACTCTTACTGCCAGCAGTGTTTTTTTATTTGTATCCCCAGGAATATTTTCACTTATATAACACAATGAATGTCACTGTCAGGTTCTCTATAGCACATCATAACTGTAGGAATGGACAACTACCAAATAATATAAGAGAGGTAACATTTCCATTTCATTTAGTTAGTGTAACTGGCAAACAACATTCACAGGACAGCATTTTGTGGACAAGACTGGAAGTCAATAATCTACCCATTAACTGTAAACACTAAAGACATGGCATAAGTGATTGACAGATGCATGAGATATAAATTATAGTTCGTTGCAACTATAAACGTGTAATATTTCTGATTTTACTTACTATCTTAACTTTTGTGTAATGACAAAATGAAAATTAAATCATTTTGACTGGCAGCAGAACATAACATTATGACTGCTGTTTGAATAAAGTCTATAGATTTTTGTAGTGGTGCCGATCAACTGATGAATGCAGTAATAGTAACAGAATTATGTGAAAAGACCTTGCCTTCTGAACTGTGTAAGAGTAACAGCAGAATCTGCTGTGGAGACCCTGCCTTCTGATAAGTGCATGTAGCAGTAACAGAACCAACTATGGGGACCCTGCCTTCTGATAAGTGCTGCAGCAGTAACAGAACCAACTATGGGGACCCTGCCTTCTGATAAGTGCAGGTAGCAGTAACAGAACCAACTGTGGGGACCCTGCCTTCTGATCAATGCATGTAGCAGTAACAGAACCAGCTGTGGGGACCCTGCCTTCTGCTCAATGCATGTAGCAGTAGCAGAATCAGCTTTGGGGACCCTGCCTCCTGATCATTTCAGCAGCAGTAATAAAATCAGTCATTGGGACCCTGCCTTCTGATCAATGCATGTAGCAGTAGCAGAACCAGCTGTGGGGACCCTGCCTTCTGATCAATGCATGTAGCAGTAGCAGAACCAGCTGTGGGGACCCTGCCTTCTGATCAATGCATGTAGCAGTAGCAGAACCAGCTGTGGGGACCCTGCCTTCTGATTAATGCAGAAGCAGTAACAGAACCAGCTGTGGGGACCCTGCCTTCTGATCAATGCATGTAGCAGTAGCAGAACCAGCTGCGGGGACCCTGCCTTCTGATTAACGCAGAAGCAGTAACAGAACCAGCTGTGGGGTCCCTGCCTTCTGATCAATGCATGTAGCAGTAACAGAACCAGCTGTGGGGACCCTGCCTTCTGATAAGTGCATGTAGCAGTAACAGAACCAACTATGGGGACCCTGCCTTCTGATAAGTGCATGTAGCAGTAACAGAACCAGTTGTGGGGACCTTGCCTTCTGATTAATGCATGTAGCAGTAACATAAACATCTGTGGGGACCCTGCCTTCTTATCAGTTCATGCAGCAGTAACAGAACCAGCTGTGGGGACCCTGCCTTCTGATCAATGCATGTAGCAGTAACAGAATCAGCTGTGGAGACCCTGTCTTCTGATCAATGCATGTAGCAGTAACAGAATCAGCTGTGGGGACCCTGCCTTCTGATCAATGCATGTAGCAGTAACAGAACCAGCTGTAGGGACCCTGACTTCTGATCAATGCATGTAGTATTAGCTCATGAGTATGAGAAATTGCTAATAGAGAAACATGACTTTTCCAAAATAGCATCCTATAAGCTTGCTGTATACCAGTAGTCTCAAACTCAAAAGGCTCGAGAACCAGATGAGGATGAGTCCACTCAGTCAAGAACTGGATGAAATGTGACCAAATGAAGTCACTCCCAACTCACTGGCTTACATGTCAGTAACAGTAAACAATGTATCTGCTAACACACAAAAACTGATGAGAATTTTGTTTATAAATTAAACGGTTGTAGTCTAAACACTAACAGCACAGACATCAAGTAACACAGAGTAAATAATTAGACAGAGGGAGTCATTTTAGAGGTAATCTGCATGAAGCACAAGAAATTTAAACTTTAGACTAAATACAGTAATTCGTCAGGCTGTCTACGGACACCCTGTTAGGAAAAAAAGTATGTTCTTGAATCTGAGTAATTGTCTCTCCCTAAAAAATAATATAACTAGGGCTAAGGGAAGAAGAGGACATGTGAATTATTCACTTAGTGTCCATCCATAAGCTGGAGTAGATGTTGCCTGAACAAAAAAGGAAAGTGCATTTTCCAATTCAGTATCCCACTAGGCATGATCAATTTATTTGAAAAAATAATCCATTTAATTCCTGCCCAACATTCAGTAGGTCATTTCTTGAAATGGCATACGAGTTGGAATCATAGCTGTCTCATGTTTATTTGACAGAAATCAGCTCTTTACAAATAGTCTAGTATACTGGGGAGGTAATTTTGAAAGCATGTAGGAGCTGATTCTCATCTGTCTCCATATCCATGAGGAGACCTGTAAATAATAGAAATAGTTGCATTTTTTCCAATGTGTACCTATACTGTAAGTCAGATGTGTTTCTTTGCTGAAGAGTCTCTAATCACAATCTACATTAAGGGAAGTTTTGAGGTTCTGTAATAAAAAAGGTAGTAGTAGCCATGGGAGACACACAGGGAAAAAATACAGACAAAAGTACTTGTGGGGCATACATGACAAACAATGCGGATCATCTTTATCTGTAAAAATAGACCCCCCACATCTAAATGACATCATTAAATTATTGGTGCTTCTAAAGGGGTTATATAGGCTATATTTTAGTATAACATATACTACTTATAAGTAAATGTTGCTGTTCTGTAATGATGATAGGTAATTAATTTTACCCCATACCTTATTTATTTTATAAAAAGTAAAGAGCATACTTTGTGTGGATGGGAGGAGTTCTGGAAGCTAACTGTAATATTTGCATATCACTTTACCTTATACCCTGCAAGTAAGTGGGTGTGATGTCCACCCTACAGGCTTCTGGAGTGCACTCAGTTTGTATGCATCACCTGTTCATTTACACCTGTTCATTTACACCTGTTCTTTGTGATAAATTGCAGATGCTACATTATTCTTCACCTGCTTCCAAGTTTACATTCAGAGAGCAAGATGTTATCAAATAGCTGTGCAACTAAGTCACATCATTTGCATTCTAATTATTTTAACTTGACTCTTTAATAATCTTCATTTTTATTTCCTTGGTACTTTAATTCTGTTTATTTTGATTTTTATATCTATTTCTGAAGTCGGCATTCATTGACTAATCGATCAATGGTTTGTGTACTGTTTCTTCTTTCTGTTCTTGAATCTTGAGTGATGCAATCTCCTTTGGTGCATGTTTCCAAAGCAGTATATTCCCATGTGGCTAAGAAGAAAGTTCTGATACATGAAGGGTACCAGGGATACCTGTAAGTACATATTTACTGACTGCCACATTCAGATACAGACTGAGGGAATACAACATGGATGATATCACTATTATTCTCAGAGTTATAAGAATTTTTATCATGGCTGGTGTTCATTTTGAAGATCACGGTCATGTATAACATTACATCATGGATGTTGTTTTCAAAGAAATTAGCCTTTTATGAGATCCATTTCCATGAGTTTCAGTATCACTGAGCCTGACAGACTTTAACCCAACCCAGACACTTCATATTGCAGTTATTTTATGGAGCCTGTCAGTATATCGACTGCCATTTCTTTGACTACCAAAAGACTGAAGAAAAAGTGCCAAAACAACTTTTGGTAGCAGCGGAGTTTTCTCTTTTCTCCATTGCTGTGCAACGTGTGTGTATATCTATATCTATCAATATATATATATATATATATATATATATATATATATATAAATATTTGGGTCCCCTTCGAATGGTTGACATTTCATAATGTCGACATTCATATGGCCGAGACCATATGATCGACATTTGAAATGTTGACCACGGGGAAGCGGCATCTCCCTACAGTGCGGAATGGAAAGATTTCCACTTCCGCACTGTAGTGTGTTCTCGGAGTTGGTATATTTAAGGTCCAGGTGGTTTGGGTGGTGGAGCCCCCCATTGGGGGGGGGGTGCAGGGGGGGAAACCCCCCTGCTAGCAGTGTTAAGGTAAGTTTTTTTTTTTTTTTTATGTTCTACATGTAAGGTCAACATTTCAAATGTCGATCATATGGTCTCAGCGATATGAATTTCGACATTGTGAAATGTCGACCATATCAAGTAGACCCAAATATTTATATACATATATCTATACACACACACATCTATATGTGTGTGTGTGTGTGTGTGTGTGTGTGTGTGTGTGTGTATATAAAGTTTGGGTTTGGGTGGTAGGGGATTCTTCCCATATTGTGGGTGCTGGGGAGCTGTAAAAAATTACCTCCATAGTTCTCCAAAAGATGTCTAACCACATTTTTTCTGTGGATTCATTTTTATTTAAAGTGAATTTCCTTATCGACATGCTTCCTTGTTTGATGTTTTTCCAATGGCTGCCATCTGTTTTTTCCATAATGAATTATCAGTGATTTTTCCATTATACTTTCACACTTTAATTTTTTACTATAACTTATGTGTTATTCTGTTTATTTGCAGTTGGAACAAACCTGGCCCTTGAATTAAATCAGGCTTACTGCTGAACTTTGTTCATTTTTTTTTGGAACCTTGGAAACGGATAAAGTGAGACATGTTAATTATGAAGGAATAAGGAGCTGTAATAACATTACTGCTTCTTTTGATTTTCTTCCTGCAGCTTGCTGCAAAGAAAGCCTGTTACTTTATTTTTCCAGTGTATCTCCTTAAATTTACATTTCTTTGCATTTTGTTTTTGCATGTCATGCCCAATTGGATGGCGCAGTGGTGCAGAGGTAGTGTTGTCACCTCACAGCAAGAGGTTTTCTGGTTCGATTTTCAGCTGGACTGCCTTCTGTGTGGAGTCTGCATGTCCTCCCTGTGTTCTTGTGGGTTTCCTCTGGGTGCTTCAGTTTCCTCCCACATTTCAAAGACATGTGTCTGGAGCATTTCTCCACTGGCCTCCAATGAAAATTGGCTTTGTTCCACATCAAAAATGTTAAATAAAAATGTAGGATTTAGTTTAATTTTTTTTTTCTATTTGCCATGCAGTCATATCAGATCAGCCTTATTATTATATGTTTAAACCAGTTGGGTAATCTACTGTGAACTTGCTTCTTTGCTTCTTTTACATTGTACTTTTTTGTATTTTATTGCATTTTGTTGTTTACATCTGTCTGTTCATTTTGAATACTTATTCATGCGATTGTTTAAAATTTTGTACAGTGCTTAGTTTTTAATTGTTTTAACATACTCAGTCATGAACTCAGGTTTCTTTAAAAAATATGGGAATTTTAACTTGAGAAACACTAAGCTTCTTTACTGTGTATTTTAACACCCTGACTAAGCCTCCAGGTTAGGCACTTAAGCTGATGTATCCCTTCACTATGAGTTTATGTGTGCCTAGTGCTTAAGTGATTCACTGTTGTGCTGACCTTCCCCTCTTTACACAGAGCTGTTTTCAAGGTTAGATACCAAAACTAAAATATGAACTAATCTGCATGATCCTTGGGCGATTCCTTTGAAAGTGAAATGGTAGTTGCATTAGCTTTAGCTCAGCAATCCTACTTAAGAACTGGAATCTTTTCAAGGTAATCGATTCAAGGCCTTTACAAGTGCAATAGTTGCTGTGTTACTCTTGTTAAATGAAAAAAAAGTAAATTATCACTGGTCTTGTACCATTCCCTGACTTTGCTCCCCATAGTTTCACTATTTGTTGCATACTTACTAATTTTTATTCATTCTTTACTAGCCAATAACTTTATTTTTGTATTGTTATCACTTTGTTTGTCTTCCTCATTCACATTCTCCCCTCACCCTGTCTCCCTATTTTAACTGTTTACTTTGCAATTTGCATTTCGTGCAATTACTACAAAGATCATTATCCAGCTCACATGAACCTGACATGTTGCATTTTGTTTTGTTTTGTATGCTACACTGAGTGTATTTATTTATATATTATTATATATTATATATTATTATAATATTATATATTATAATATTATAATATTATTATAATATTATATATTATTCATATATGACCTAGTAGGTACAAGTATCCGTTTTCCATATGTAACCCACAGCATTAGTTTAGTTATGATACTTACTCATTTGGTACGTAACTGGAGAGTGAGGATATAAAGTACTGAATGACGGCAACTTATTTCTTTAGCCTTGTGTATTATAATACCATACAGACATCACAAACATCTCTATTGCTTGTCACATTTGTACATTCTTGCCACAGACCGGAGCCATCTGTGTCACTCAGTAACACAGTACACCCTATGTTCTGCGCTGTGGCACACTTAAAGCAAATTACGTCAGATAAACAGAAATATTTATATTGAGGAGTGTAGGAGATTTTCCAAAAAAACTGGTATAGCATTTAATTACATATGACTTTATATACTTCAAAACTATATTTTGAATTTTGCAGTTTAGATATATGCCATTTGTTAGTATTTCTTTTTCGTAGCTCCTGTTTGTGTTCTCTTTACCTATAACAATTCAGATTAAATAAAAAGGGAAATATTTAACTATTATATTCATCAAATACATTTCTGAAGTATATAGCATCATTTAACTTATCTTTATGACGCAAATGAATTTTCATTGAATGGTTGCCATAAAATACAAGTATGAATCTGAAATATTTCCTCCAGCACTATGAACTATGTGACAGGAAAGGTCATCCCACAGCTAAGGGCTTTAATAATCAGTTGATAGAATAAGTAGATACATCTCACAATCAGTGCAGTAAAGATCTACAAGCAAATAAGTGCCATAAAAGCGTGCACAGCAGCAAAGTTTCTAGCTTGCATCAGCTCTCAGGAATAAAGAGAGAGAGAATGTTGAAACCGTAATTAAAATTCTAAATAAGTTCAGTTGGTGGCCTCAGAACTGGAGGAACAGTTGAGGAGATGAGGTCTGAATAGGTAGTGGTTGCTTGCCTCTCCCTGGTGGAAGGATTGTGGGATGTACAGTATGCTGGTGTTACCAACAAGCCTGTCAGTCGATGCACCATGGAGTAAAAGGATAACAATCCTTATGAGACTGAAGGTTGCTGTAGAGATGGAGCTCAGCCTTAGTTTTCTCACTACATGTCTCTTGAAAGGATTGAACTTAAGACAATCACACCACAAGAAAGGTGTGAAGCTCACTTCCTATGTCCATAGCCCAATATGTAGGTTAGGCCCCAGCCAATACCAACTGTATTATGGCCTTTCTCTGGACATCTGACCTTTATCTCTACTGGACAAAAGGGAATGAATGGGCCAACTTGGAATGTGATCAGGAGAGCTTATAATCAGTAGCAGACACCCAGAAAGACACAAAAAAGTTTATAGTTTCATGTGTTCTTTTTATGCTTATTCAAAAAAGTTATTCTCAGAACCTTTTTGAAAGTGCAATAGAGGATCATTTTAGATGTGCAAGGACTTCAATGTTAATTCAGCATGTCTATTAATATTTAGGACACCTTAATAGACTTACAGTACAAATGAATAATAGAATTGCTGCATTTCTGGCATCCTTTATGTTTCTGTATATAGCTTAAACAACACCAATAACTTCAGCTCCACTACCATTGAAGACCAAACTCCATTCTCTTTATGTCCAGCATATTCTGCTTATTTCTAATTTGAAGTCAGCAGCCATCCCTGACTAAACAGTTTGCATTTCTGTTCTATAAGTTTCCACCTTATCTATGTCACTTTTATTACAAAGAGCTGATACCCTCCATCAGCCATTTATTGATTATTGATCAACTTTACACAGACTGTGTATGAATTCCTGTATGAGACTTAAAACCTCAGGCATTATCTTTTTTTCTTTTTTCTTACCAAACACCTGTGTGTGTCCCTAGTCATTTCTATGTCACCAGTTCTGGACTATTTGTTTCATTCTGCCTAACAGTTTTATTTATCTCTCATATGTCTCCCCCTCAATAACTTCTTGAGACACCGAACATATGTACTTCTCAACAACATTGGCTCTGTTTTTTACAACTTGCTATTTTTAATTTTAAATCTTTGATCATTTCCACCTCAACTAATTCTTTCATGTCCTTGCAAGTCTCTTGCCATAGCTGACACAACCTTATCCAAAAATACAAATTCCCATGGGAGATGTGTTCATCTTCTCTAAACTTCTGAGGCTAAACCAAAACAATCATTCCAAAGGTTCATAATATCAGAATATTCTTACAACACCTCTGATGGACCACAATCTCTTTCCATCCCAAGGCTCTTACTTTCACTGGTGTGAAATATCATCTATGTTTCATGCAGATTTTCTGGTCTGTTACTGGGCATGCATCTTTTAGCTTTCAAACCACGTCATACTTCTTGGTATTTCTTGCATTAACTCCAGACTTTTCACTCCTTTATCCACACTTCCCTTCAACTCAAGAGGCCACAGTATGCTTCTTTCTTCCTCAAGTCCACAAAGGTACTAGTTACATTTCTTTTCCAATGTTCAGCCCAGAATTGTTATCCTGTGTTTATTCCCTTCTGTCTTCAAAATATCCAAGTTACCCATGCCTCACTGTAGTGTCTTACGTAGGCTCAAGAACTGCTATCTGCAACCAAGTCCCAACCAATAACTTGAACTCATTTCTAATCTGAGCAAAGGATGTCCAGCTTTTCCTTCTCTGTCTTCATTTTGTTGTAAACATTACCTGAAACCCCTCAATTAATCTAAAGTTGCCAAATGTTTAGTAACCTATGTTCTCTTACTCTTCCTGTTTTCCAGATATATGGCTACACTTTTATATTATAGACCTTTAGCTAAAACCTTTCCATCACCTTCTTAGAACTGATAAAAACTCATCTCATTTTCATGCCTGAGACTTCTCTGACGCTTTTCCCAATTCAATACTTTTGAAATGATCATTCTGAAGCATTCCACAAATTTGCAAAATGAACTACTATCAAATATCAGTTGAAATAACAGGTTTCCCATCCATGGTCATCCCTGACCTTAGACCAATGCATAAGAAATCATAAATTTACTCCTGGTTTGGCAGCTCTGTCCTTAATGGACAGGGGCAGCTTTATAATGTTTGGTGTTTACAAGCCAATATCATGACTATAAAACTCCTACAGGCATGGACACATCAGTAATATTTTTGTAAATTTAGGGTAAGCTTGGTTGACTTAAAAAGGCTCTTGGGCTTATAGCTTAATAACCAACTATGAACCTATGAAACCATAAAATCTAGCAAACCCATCTCCCATTTCCTCTTTGGAGAAGTAAACTTACCCTTAGAAGTCTTCACCCCTTCCCTCTACAAATAAATCTCCTACATCACCTGTGCATTTTCATAAGAAGCTTATCCTTAGGGTTTAAGTGAATCTATCTTGCCATATAAAGAACATGAGGTTAGATATTAGCTTCACCACATTTATCCCTGTACATAACAGCTGTATCATGCCCGCTATTTATCCAACATCCACCCAACATTGCCTTGTAACTCATTTGTCTTGCAACTTGTTCATTACAGTATCTTTCCATCTAGTATAAAATTGTAATCGTTTGTATTTTGCTCCACATTCCTTTAATACCAGTGCTGCTCCCTTTTTCAGCCTGTACTACTCAATCCAAATCCATTGTTATAATACTTGTGACTCACCTTTTTCTTCTCCCTTGTTAAGCCTATTACTACTGACTTGCAGACTACTGATTAATTTACGAATTTCTTTCTATGACGACTTTCCTCCTAAATAAACATTTCATCTAATATCTCCCTTCTCAACTTTTCATTACTCTCATACTCTCTTTATTGGGCTTTTTAAACAACCTACAGTCAAATACCGAGTTTAAAGCCTTGCAACCTTTCCAGTCTCCCAGCTTCTAGGATCCCATTTAAACAGCTGGGGCCAGAGGTCCCCCTGAACAGTACCTAAAGATGTGTCAGTGCACCTCATCTCTGACTCCACCCCCTTGAGCACACAATGTAATATATCCATAAGAGTTACAATTTATACTGTCAATACTGATTTCAAACACAGAGCTCCAGGAATCTACCTCTGATTCTATCCCATATAGTTACAACAGCCTATAATTTACCTTTCTGTATGTTATACACCTGCCATTAATGATCTTAACTTATATATCTCTGTGTTGCTACCAAGATGAGGCAGCCACCAGATTTATCATTTTAGGTAAACAGAAGACAAGTCCATTATTCTACTAATTCCCTCAGTTCAGTCCAAATACTTTCTGAACCTTGCCGTTTGATCACTTGGTCACATTATTTCTTAGTTGCCAACAAAGTGGAAGAAGGCACCATGTCCCTGCTACACCCATATGTTTTACTCTAAATTTTGCATATTTACTGAAATCCACCATCTTTCAGCACTAAATATACAAACCTATTAGATAGGCATATCTTCTCTGTTCATGTTACTTCAAATGTGCAACAGAAGTAATCATTTTTATTAAAATGGTTAACAGCATTTTACATCAAACAGGCAACACCCTGAAAACAGAAATAGGCAATTGCAGGTAACCCTGATACAACCAATTGCACAAAGCACTCTGATAACTTTCAACTAAAAAAAAGTGCACAGCAGTGCAGAAACATGCAATCATGTTGTGTTTAGGTAAGCTGCAATAAAAATTAAGAAGCACAATCCTGTGCTTACCCTACTTACTTTAATCTCTACATACAGGGTTATCTTTAATGGTAGCCCCTTCTCTGACACCATGAGCATAGTTAATATTTTGTAGACAATGTATCTTCCAATTTCACTCCACCAACCCTTTCATTTGTCTTCTCCATTCCACCCCATATCTTTCCCTACTGAGATGGACCTTCTGGCACCTTCCAGAAACTAAAACTAGTACTTCCATGGTCCTGACGATATTTTTGAATGTCTGCTGAGAAGTGTAAAGTCCCACATAGTAAAATGCCTTTATCAACTAACCAACCTGAGTCCTGCCACTGGTTATGTCCCCAGGGTGTGGATGATGGCAGTTGTGGTCCCCTTGCATAAAGGTGGTCCCTCAACTAATCCTGGAAATTACCGGCTTAATACTCTCACTGTATTATTTGCAAGGCAATGGAACATATTATTGCTGAATTAATAACCAGTGATATAGATGACATTATATTCCTGGGCACACACTAGAATGGCTTTGTAAAAGGCAGAACATGACTGCTCAACCTGGTTGAGTTCATTGAGAGGGTTATTGTGGCCATGGATAAGGAGCATGTGGTCCACACAGCTTATCTAAACCTTATTAAGGCTTTTGACACTATTCCCATGCTGTGATTATTGACCAACTCTCCCAACTCAGCATTAACCCATGCATTGTTTGTTGGATTGGTTATTGGCTGTCTTGAGAGAAACTCATACCATTATAGTCACAGGTATATGCCTTATACAGAAAAATGTCACCAAAGGTATCTCAAGGGTCTGTACTGGATCCCCTCCTCTTTGGTATATATTTCTGTGAAAAACAAATGATAACAAGGGACTGTGGGTAACCAAGTTTGATGACCACAAACTTGAGATGATTATCAAATCCCATTCTGATACTCACATTGTCCAGAAAGAACTACACCAAACAAATGCTTAACCTCAAGAACAGGAAATGCAGCATCACTTCCTTTGGTCAATCTGGCATCACTGTTGCTTGCCATATACATAACATTCCACTTGAATTTGACACAATCATCAGGGACTTGGGTATGCATGTTGATAACAGATTCTTCTTTGAACACTATTTGTCTCTGGTAGTTAGAAAATCCTTTTACTTTGCACATATTGTCTATTTTTGGTATTCATAAAGGTCCAAATATGTTATAGTCTCAATTTATCTATATCTTATTAGGCCCATCATTAAATGTAATGTACCCTTCAATACGTGCCTTGCTAAGCACGTAAGGCAACTTGAGAGACAACAATGTTTCCTCACCAAAATTATCTCAGGTTTAAGTACCCTTAGCTATTCTGATAAACTGACAGCCCTCTACTCAGTGTCATATAGACTCCTGTGTCATATAGACTCCTGAGTGGTGTTGTCTGCTTAGCCTTTAGGGCTATGAATGACTAAGCACTCTGAATTTCTTCATCTAAATAAAATCAGTGGTAAAGCAAACACCCATCCTAGAGACCTAAACCTATACTACCATATCAGCAGTGCCAAAGAGTGTGAATGCTTTCTAACCCAATGTATCACCTGTTTCTGGAAGAGGCTTTCCTCACTTAACAAGCAGACTTGGGTATGCATGTTTCCCTAGCAAACTTTTAAACCAGTCTGGATGACTGGATGGGTGATCACAGATTTTCATTGAGGATATGTGGAGGAAGACTACTTTATGGGGGCCATTGTTAGACTCCACCAGTATTGGTTGATGTGACAAGAGCTTTTCAGTGATTTTCATAGGTCATACAAACCTATGAACCTATGAACACAGTCTGCAGCATAGTTATCCTAAGATATTTTGAGGCAGGTTGAAAAGAGAATGTAGGTGATTGTTTGCATTTTATGTTCTATAGGGACAGAGATAGGAGATAAACAACTGTCTTTGAGTAAAGACAGTACTGTTTGTATGTAATGAGTATTAAACTAGATAGAAATGGTATGTAATGCCCCAAATAAATAAATAAATAAACAAACAAATAAATAAATAAATAAATAAAATATAAATAAATATAAATTTTGTTTGTGTCTTTCGGCTTTTCCGGTTAGGGGTCGCCACAGTGGAACTCTGGTCAGCTAATGATTGGCAGTAGAGTTTTACATGCCGTCTTGCCAGGGCTAACGCACAACCTTTAACAAAGGAACGCCTGTTCACGCATGTCGCCACACAGAAGACGCTCTAATTGAGAATCGAACGGGCAATGTCTAACTGTGAGGCGACAATGCCACTGCAGCACCACCACCGCAGTCAAATAAATAAATATAAATAAAAAATAAAAATCTTTGAACTTGTTCCGCTCTTCTAATTCTAAGCTTAAATAAAAAGTAAAAATAATAATAATGATAATAATAAATGACATTTATTTACAGCAGTGCAAACATACAATAAGATAGCTAAATTTGTGGTAAATGTATGAAATAGAACACATCAATGTCTACCTTTGCAAAAGATAAACTGACTAAAACTCCAAAACTACCTATCTTTTTCTCATCTCAAATTAATTCACAATGTTTTATATAAAACAAATACCTCAAATTATAAAATGTGGTTTAAAGACACAAACCGTCTAGATGACTTAATATGAAAAAATGTAAACTTCCAATAACTAAATGCAATAATTTGGAAACTCTGCCTGTTCTGTATCCACAGTCAAACTATGTAACTATCGCACAAGAAATATTGGCTCTGATTCCAAAAGACTTGCTCTCAGTGTAAATGACCACTTACACTGAGAGCAGGCTGAGAGCAGGTGTTTTAGAATCTGGTCCCCATAGTAAGCCTGTTTATAGATAGCCATTACCCCGATGTAAATCACTTAAACTGAGAGCCAGTCTTTCGGAATCAGGGCAGACTTACAATGAGAGCAACTATTTTGGAATCTGGCCGATTATCTATTCAAATATTAAATTATTCAGCAATACCTGCCTTTCGATTTAATACATTGTTAGAATTGTAATTCTATTAAATAGGGAAACAATTTATGTTAAAACTGCTGCTCTTATAAAATGTTTACATATGACAGCAAAAGAACATCTCAACTATTATTGTAACACTATATCCCCATTTATTTAATATGCCTTTCTGACCTTTAAAGTTATGTATATCTGCAACAATATACTTTATCAATTACTGCAGTAATTACCTCATACTTCAGTTTGCTAATCTCAGTCTAACAAAAGGTTAATATCCTTTACACTTTAACTCATATCTTTCTTGAATGTACACAGCTCTTGCCTGCCTCAAGCATGTCAACTCCATCATATATGTTCATTGATGATTAGTAATACTGTATGATATTGTTTGCTAATGTATTTGTAATTCTTTGTGTTTTACTAGCATGTAGAGCTTTTCTCCATAAGCTGCACTGAAAAGGGGATCTTAAGAGCTAAGTCAGACTATCCCAGTTTACAAATATATGTGGATATATTCACATGCACACATGCATGCATGTATGCATAAATAAATAAATACCCATCATCACTATACAGCTATTTATAAAAATACACTGGAGTGTCTAATCTCCTACTTGCAAGGAGCCAATCCACAATCTGATGAATTAGACATATCCTTCCAGTGGACTTCCAGAGATTCTCAGGTTCACAAACACTGTAAATGCATGGACAGTGGGTTCACTCAGATAAAACAATAAGACTGTTGTTATTAAATCATTGTGCAGAACTGATAATAGGATGCTGCCCAACTCCACCCCCACAGCTTTTACCTGAACAGTAGAAGAAGAACATTCATTTTACCATTTTCAGTGCAGCTCCTTCGAGACCACTCTCCAAATACCTGCTTCCTGCCTCAGTGCATTAGAACGTCTTACTGAGATATGGAATTCCATGGTGCTCGCACAGTCAACACGACCATCTCATCTTCTGGCTTCACCACTTTTGTTATATGTATTAGCCAAGGCATGGCCATAACGTAAAGAGTCCTTGAGAGGTGATCTGCCTCCATTGTTAGTATCAGTTTTCATTACGTAGAGGTGAAGGCAAATTCTCAAGGGTTGTACTAAGACCAAGGAGAAACCCTTTTGGGAGAAGCTGGAGTACATTTAGCATGCCCTTATTTCTGGGAGGGAGTGGGCAGTCATCTGGTTCCAATATTGCTTGCATAACAGATAGTAGGATTTTGGAATAGAGAGATCTGTCTCTCCAGTCACAAGCAGGGTGACTTCCATCTGTTTTTCCTGCCCCTGTGACTCACACAGTATCACCCCATTCTATTACTATAGAACACATGAACTTCTGAGTTGTATAGAAAGGTGTCATTCAACCACTGCCTGACTGGCAGTAAAGTAAGGGGATGCAGGAACTTTGCCAGTGCATGCCTGTGCCTAATATGAAAAGTAGGTTGGCTGAATGCTTCTCTCTTTCTTTTAATCATCCAGAAGTTTTACCCTGTATCCAGCAGGCATGGAACTTTTCAGCTCACATGCACATTTAAATGGCCACTGTTTCATTTTGAAAGACTGCTGCCATATCGTAGTTGACCTATATCACTCCTGATAGTCATCCTGTAAATGAAGTCACTTTGTAAATCTAGACTCAAGGGCTGTCAAGAATTAGGGCAAGCTAGTGCTCCGAAAAATGAATAGCAAAGAATAGCATCCCACCCCTCCATATATTCAGACAGCCCTGTATTTCTAACAATTTCACAGCTTCCTTAGCACTTACTGTCATTTAAAGGTATTTAATTGAAGCCATTTCTTGAAATGCTTTCTAAAAAGAAGTAGAATTTTAATCAAGATTGCTTTTATGGATTTATTTGCTGGCATTCATGTATGTCAGAAGAAACATACCATGGGCCTTATACTATACCTGTGAACTAAACAACTTCCAGTTTTGTAATTATAATGTTTATTTTTACTTCTATAACTAAGATATATATATATATATATATATATATATATATATATATATATATAAATATATATATTTATATATATATATATATAAATATATATATATATATATTTTTATATATATATATATATATATATATATATATATATATATGTATATATATATATATATATTATATATATGGGTCACTTTACTAGAATATCAACAAAGCAAATGTTTTTACTTCCTCATCATTAAAAATAGCCCTTTATTTAGTCTACAAGAAGGAAAGCATTCAGCTATATCCGTTTAGGCCAACAACAATACTGTCCCATCTCCTACCCCAGGAAACATAACTAATTTAACAGTCTTTGGACATTTAGTTCAGTTACAGAATTCCAGATGAAGACCTTTGATTTTGCATTTGTAGTCATCAGACCTTACTTCTTATTCCCGAAGAAATCTGCTATAGGAAATGTCATTGTGAACTTTTTTTTTTAATCTTTTCTGTGAAAAGCCTTAATAAAGCAAGTAATAAAAAATACAAAGTAAACAGAAGATAGCCACTGACTGAAATCCATCTTCTTTTTCTTGTAATGTCTCAGAATGAACAATTCATAGGTTCATAGGTTCATAGGTTCATACTAGGCTATCTGCCCGAGGGCATTTACAAGCCTAGCCCATAGTTTTGTGGCTTAAGCCACCCCTTTAGTATGGGGAACTATACCCATTATTTTGCTGTGCCTCTGTTGAGCAGTGACACTGAGGTAATCCCTGGGGTATATCTGCGATCTCCCATCCATTGGTCAAGATTTCTCTTGAACAAGGCCAGCGAGGTGCTCTGCCTCACATATACCGGGATTTTATTCCACAGCATAGGGAGTCTTTGGGTGATGAATCTATCCCTCCAGCACGTCCTATTAATAGCCGTGTCGAGGTTTACGTCTCCGCCCTTGTGGCTCTGACGGATCTAGATTTTTGAGGTGAAGCATATTCATCAAATCTGGGTTTGACATGGCCTTGTATGTTAGGCAAAGGTCACCTCTGAGCAAGCGGTGGCGACTGAATAGAGCTGGAGTTCTTTCAGTCGGGCAGCATAGGACAGATGTTTGAGACCCTTTATCCTTTTGGTGAGGAACTTTGTGGCCTCTCCAGCTGCTGCAAGTGTCGGGTCAGATACATTCCGAATGGGGCATTGTATTCAATCATTGGTCTGATGAGTGATGAGTATAGGGAGACTATGACCTCCCTTGATCTAGATGAGAATCCCTTCATGATAAGGTGGGCAATGTAGAAGGTCTTCCTAACTACTTTAGCTACATGGGTGTCGAATGACAGACTACTATCAACCTGGGTCCCCAGGTCCCTGATAACTTCTTCTGTACTCAGTGGATTGCCACCTATTTGGTAGCTAGGGGTAACCTTGTTTTTCCCGAAGGGTATGACTATGCATTTTTTGGCATTTAACTTTAGGCCATGGCTCTGGCACCAGTTATACGTTTCTGTGAGACCCTTCTGAAGGATATCTGTGTCAGATGTGTTTTCTACTATGGCCCAGTTTGCAGTCATCTGCAAACTTTGTCAGCCATAACCCTCCTGTGTTTGCTTGTACTTGGAAAAGTAGATGCCAAACAAGAGTGGGCCCAGGACTGAGCCCTGTGGTACACCACTTGTGACAGGCTTTGAGTCTGACATGGCGCCAGCAACTCTGACCCTGTGGGTTCTGTCACTCAGCCAGTTTGCAACCCATCTTGTGATGTATGGGTTAACATTTAAGCTGATGAGTTTTTCAATGATACCCGAGTGGGGTATTGTATCAAAGGCCTTAGCCAGATCGAGGTAGGCTGTATGGACTGCCTTTCCCTCATCAATGGCTTTGGTGACTGTTTCGAAAAAGTCAACCAAGTTTAGAAGGCATGATCTGCCTTTGACAAAGCCAAACTGGGATGGATCCAAAGTCTGCAAATTCCCTATGTCTTTATTTATGAGGTCCATTATGATCCTCTCCATGGCTTTGCAGATAAGGCTTGTCAAGCTAATGGGACGGTAATTTCCAGGGTCGGTGGAGGCACCGCCTTTGTGAAGTGGGACCACAGTTGCAGTGCGCCACTGCCTGGGTACATATCCAGAGGTAAGACTATGATTAAACAGCTGTCCTAGCTGTGGGTTTAATTCCTCGTTGAGTTCGTGGAGCACACAGCCGGGGACACCATCAGGTCCCATGGATGCTGTGTTTTTGCTTTGGAGAGAGCAGTTCTCACTTGGTCGTTGGAGATGTTTGGGGGCTGCAATCGCTTGGTATAGATATCTCTCCTTTTGGGGAGGGGAGAAGTTTGCACTGAACCTGTCAGCCAGTATGTTGGCAATGTCTGTAGGATCAGTAATCTTCACATCATTATGAACTAGTTCTGAGCATATCTGGGAGTTTCCTCCCAGGTTTCTAACATAGCTAAAGAAGGCCTTATGATTGTCTTTTGAGTCTTTAGCTATTTTTCTCTCAAAATTTGCTTTGGATGATTTTATGAGAGCTCTTAGTTTTTACTTGTAGTGATCAAGGGTGTCTTACCTTTTAAGGATTTTGCTCTATCTTGTAGTAGCTTCCTCCTTTTGTTGTAGAGTTTGTTTATGGCTGGGGTCCACCAGAGTGGATGCTTGCCTTTGGTACAAAGAGTCTTTGTTTTGCTTGGGATTGCCTTATCCATGCAGTCCTGCAGGTGCTGGTAGAAGGCATTTGTAAGTGATTCAGCGGCTTGAGTACTGTTTTCCGTCGGCTCGGGGCCTTAAAGGAGACCACACTAGTCTTTAGAAGTGTGAAGTCGGCTTTCGAGAAGTTCTTTACTGTGGTCTTTTTATTTCAGGTGGGGTGGGATGAGGACCTCCAGCGAGATTAGTTTGTGATCTGATCTCACCAGTGAGGGGTATACTTCGGTGTTGAACATTGTGCTCCCATGTTCGTGATGATGAGATCAAGTATGTTTTCTCCTCTTGTGGGGATGGTGACTAGTTGTTCCATGGCATTTGAGTTTATGAATTCCAGGAACTTTTGGGCTAGGGTGTTTGGGCTTGAGTAGTGTTCCCAGTCTATATTAGGGTAATTGAAGTCACCTAGTATGATGGTGTTTGGTGATACATTTATCCCTCTAGTGTTTTCAGGAAGGCCATGTGAGGTTCCTGAGTTTGTGAGGGTGGCCTGTAACATGCTACAATTTGCAGAGCAGTCTTGCCTATGGTTAATTGCACCTGGATGGTCTCCGATGCATCGTGCGTTGCCACCAGTCTTGAGGTGTGGGTGTCTTTGATGAATATGGATACCCCCTCCTTTCTTGGTATTGTCCGAATTTTGGGCCGGAACGCATGATAAGAGGTAAAACCTGATAGTGCTGGGGTGCTCTCAGGAGCCTTGAACCAGGTTTCTGTCACTGCACAGACATCGATGTTCTCCATACTGAGAAGGGCCTCGAGTGCGTGCATTTTGAGATTTAGACTTCTGGCATTGAGCAGCATTACCCTTAGTTTTGTGTTCTAGGGTGGTAGGTTTAGAATTTGAGCCTTGCCTAAAAAAGGCACTATGGGCGTGGCAAGAGCCTTTGCCAATATCCGGAATCCCAGGGGTGACAGGTGCAAGCCGTCCCTTGCGAAGCAGCGTGGCTTGTCCAGCATGTCATCCCAGGCAGACAGACATTGGATCCCCTTTGAATGACACCAGAGTTTAAGCCAATTGTTAAAGCTGATCATCTTATCTCTGTATTGTGGCATCATTCTTGGTGAAGGTAGGATACTGCTCAAGGTCAGGGTCATACCTGCCTGGGCTACATAATCAGAGAGCTCCTCAATGTCTCTTTTCATGTAGTCCAAGGAGGTACGTCTCAGGTCGTTTACACCAGCGTGGACAATAACTGAGTCATATTTGTACCTGCTGTTGAGAGACCTGAGTGCTTGCGTTATGTGGCGGATTCTAGCGCCCGACAGGCAGCTTACTGTGACCTTCTCTTTACTCAGTCTGGTGAGCGGGACGTCAGTGTGTCTGACTATGGAGTCACCAATGACTAGTGTGTCTGGCATTGTGTTTGGCCTTAAGGGCTGTGACTGTTTGACACTCTGACTGTGAGGTCTATGTGTTGCAGGTGTTGTGTTCTGAGGTGGTGGTTGTTTGGGTGTCTGCTTTGGTGGCCTCTGCTGTTTTGGTAGATTTTTGATCAGAGCCGCCGAGTATGTCTTTGTGTGTTTATGTGTATGATTTGAGGTTGTGATGGTACTATGTGAGACTGGGTCTATAGTGTGTGTGGTAACCTTCTCCTCCTGACTGGTCTTGCCAGTCCTATGTTGAGAGAGCTCAGCCTCCAGTTTGGCCGTATAGTTGCATCTCTCGCATGTATTTGTGTTTTGTGGGAGGAGGAGAGGGTTGTCTGTGTACATGAGGCAATTGTAACATTGTCTCAATATTCCCAGGTTCACCAGCTGAGCAGGAGAGGACACTAGCAACTGATCCTCGACATGCTAGAAGGACTAGACAAAAACTTTAAAAGAGATTCCGGGGACGTGGTGACCGAGAAATGGGGTTTGCCTTTTGGGGTGCTATCTATAAGAGTGCCGTATCAAGGTAATAAGTACTGTAGGAACAAGTGCTAGGTTTAACAGATAGAGAAAAGTCTACTTGGAGTCAAGTAGAGATGATCTTTTAGGTATTAGAGAAAGTGCTAGTAACAGGGATGCTTAAAGGTAAGATTGAAAAGAATGCACTCTGCAGTGTGCACTAGAGAAGTTAGATATGAAAGTAGGTAACTTGAGTTTTACCTGTTTAAAAGTTAAGGTTTAGTGGAGAGTTACTATTTTTAAAACAGCAAGATGGACTGAAAGGGGTGGTTACTTTTGTATTTTGGTACTATGAAATACTGTAGGATGGCCAATAAATTTAAATAATTGAAGGGCTGGGATTTCAAAAGTGATGGTTTTGTGATTACTCACATAAGCCAGTGAAAGTAGAGAGAAATGAGATATATGGTCAGATTAACATAAGAGGCGGGCAACTAGAAAGACAGTGGTATTTAACAAGACAACTTAAATGGGTGGGAGGGAAAAAATTCTGCCTGACTCAGAACAGAGAGAGCTGTGGTCTCTTTTGAAGTTTTAATATGCTGTTAAACAGAATGCAAGCAAAACACAAGGTAAAGAAAACAAACTACAGTATTCAAAATATAGAAAGACAACACAGAAATACAAAAAATAACAGCAAACTAACCTTTCCTTCACAGCAAAGTGTAGCAGAGTCTGGATGAGCCTTTCTGGTAAAGCTTACTAGAATTATGATAAGTATAAAGTACAAATCCTTTGTAAGAAATCAGACATCTCAGTTAAACAGCAAACAGACTCATGATATATTATTTCATTACTTTGTCCTTACTAATTTCCCATTGTTTTAGTTATCTAACTAGGCATGGCTTGTCCTAAGATGTAACTATAAACTAAATGAGCATAAATATGAACTGTAGCATATTCTTATTTATAAAACTAATATACAGTTATAAGTAAAATATGTAAGATGTAACAGTGGATATCAATGGGCCATTTTTGTAATGGCTTAACTAAAAAAAACTATGTGAAAGAATCTTCCAGTGTTTTAATATTAGTCTCCAATTGCACTGTATTCTGTAATTTGGCTGGGCTTGTATAGGCCCCAGGGCAGATAGCCTGGTACCTACCTATGAACCTATGAAAACAACATGGGTCCTTAACCATCTTCCTTCTCCATCTTTCTTTGGAAAATATATAATGGTCAAGACTCCATTTATTTTGCTCAGTCTGCCAGTATTGATACAAAAAATATTTTAAAATTTAATATGATTTAACCTTGGGGTTTATATGTATTCATATTCTGGAAGGCTTTCATTAAGACGGTACATCAGTATGTACTCTGTCTTACATGTTTTTTTATGTACATCTTTCTGGGGGTGAGAGGAATACATTTAACCTTAAAGTCACTTTATGTTACAGCAATATATATGACTGTCATTTTTTAAAGTTTTATCTCTATAAGAAATGTTTGAATATAAACAGATTGCCCACCTTTCAGCATTCCTGTGCCACAAGTAGCACAAAAGATCATGGTTTTGTTGAAGTACAATTTGTATAAAATTAAACAAAGTATTCTGCTACCCCAAACCTCAAGCTTTACAATCACGTTTTAGCACCATATCATATTAGTATAATTGATTACTTTATAAATTTAAACTCTTGATAGCATATTTAAAAAGCTTAGCTAATAGTAGATTATGGTGTTAAATGCAGCAAGCCTTGAATAAACTTATTTATTTACCTATTTTTGCTTGTTGCAAGATTCTATAGTGCCAATGATTATATTACTCAGTACTGATCTGTGTTGTTGATGTAAAGACTTTCAAAAACAAAGTGTACTTTGCAGGTTGATTGTGGGAAAATGTGAATATGATCATATATTAAAGATTTACTATTCATATTTTAGACAGCTAACATTTAAAAGGTGTCGCAAATTTGTTTGCTGCTTCTGTAGGTTTCCTTCCTTGTCACTAGCCATGAATCTTTCTGCCTTCCAAGCTCTACAAAATCTGCAATTCAAAAAAAATATATATATATTTCAGGATTTTGCGGTATACAGTTCAATGAACAATACTTTTTAAATCATTTGCGGGAATATTGCCCAGTGTGTTACATATGCGACCTGCACTATTTAATCAATTCCCGATAGGCTTGTACTGTTAAATTAATGCAGGGTCTGATTTTTGCCATGTCTTCAGAATTGTTGGTCTTATTTTTAATTTGCTTACATGTACAACATAAATTGTTTCAAAGTTTGACCTTTGGGGAATTGAAGGGAAGCTGTTTGCTTCCATTTTAAGAGCGATTCTTTTTCTTCTTTTTTTTTTTTTTTGCTTTGATTTTACAGTGTATTTTTTTGGTCCAGCTTTATCTAGTATAACTCCAGCAGTCTTGGTGAGATGCATTCTTATCTGTGCCTTCCTTGGGCTTGAATAGAGATTTTGTTTTGCTGTTTTTGGATACCCCTGGATGTGGCTACAATGGGCAATTAGAATGTCTGTTCATGCAATATTCTTTCAAACACCTGTAGCTTGGAACATTTTATGCCCTGTTATTGCAATTTTATATAGCCAGCTCTACTGACTGTTTTACTTGCAAATTTGTATTCACTTTGACAGCAGCATATCTGCAAGAGAAATATATCATTCCAGTATAGTTATGCTTCCTTTGGAATCACACATCATTTTTATTACAAATGTTATTGTTATCATGTTCACCATCATTTTGCAAGCAGCATCTTAAGTAAATGATATATCACACACTGAAAGTCTTAAGCCATTCAAATACATTAAATATCCAGTTTTACAGCACTAATAATACCTATGCACCTTTTGCTTGATTAGATTGTGTTAGCACACCTCCATCATCTGTAGTGACTATTAGACTTAATTGGGTCTAATATCTTAGAGTTCACTCATAGTTTTCCTTTTCTATCTGTTATTGGTAGGTTTGCCATTCCTTGTTTACTTTAACTTGGTTTACAGAATCTGCTTTTCCAGTCATAATTTGGTTATTTTTGATGCAGGCAGAATATAATCTGAATGAAGATGGGTGCTGTTGCCTTCTAATTATTTGCCCCCCCCCCCTTCAGTCCATACTTTCAAGTACTTCATAATGTGGGCTGGGGACTTATTTTTTAATGTTTTAACTTCCTGGTCTCAGATCATTCTGTTTATCATCCCCTTAATATTTATTCCACATAAAGACCAAAATGGCAGTACTGTGTTTAACTTGAAATTAACTTGATTGGAAGTTGTGCTATTATATAAATGATCAGCAAATCTTTGTACACTTGTGGGACTATATAAATGATGTTCTTATGTATTTCATGTCACATGACTTTGGATAATGGACTATACTTAACAGCCTTAAGATTTGTGGTTATTCAAACATCTTTGCAGACCTTCTTATGGGACTTGTTGCTAAACCTATTACTTAAGCTTTTTGTTAGGCCATTAGTTATTTTTCTTTGTACTAATTCATGTTAACCTTATAGTATCATTAACTGCAGATTTTATATGCTTAAATTACTAGATATTTTAAACTACTGATTTACAGCCTATAACAATTTGATTGTTTTTAATAGCATCGATTTCTCTGAGTATAAGGGTTATTCGCATCCTCGGGCAGTTTAATATCTGTGGTAAGTTAGCTATTTTCTTTTTCTTTTGCTATGGTGTTTGTCCATTTTAAACCTTGACAGTCCAATTCCTTCCAATATCTCCTCAGACCAAGAGCAATTTATAAATCCCTGTTGGTGATCATTACGTTTAGGATACCTAGGGGTTATTTTTGCAAAAGGTGTCTCATTTCTTCCATGACATAATGCATGAGTCTTTCAGATAGCTGATTTTGGATATCTTTAATGTTTGGGATGATGATTAGGTAAGTTGACATACTGTAGATCATCACAGTCTATTGAAGGACTTCAATTTTACTCAGGTGACTATCACTACTACCCATAAATGTGGTCACTCATTGGATTTAATTATCCAGCTTAGACAAGAAGCTAGCAATTTTCTGATGGAATCTGTTTTCTGGATAGATAATTTCCTTGTTCTCTTATAGGTTCATAGGTTCAGAGGCAGGTACTAGGGTATCGGCCCTAGGGCCTATACAAGCCCAGCCAAAAAGGTACCCTGGCTTTTGCCACCCAAGAAAATTATTTTCCTGTGCCATTGTCAAACAGAGCCACAGAAGTGATCCCCGGGTGAATTTCCTATTTACCATCCAATCAAGATTTTTCTTGAAGAGTGCTAATGAGGAGCTTTGTTTGATATAGATAGGTAGTTTATTCCGGAGTATGGGAAGTCTCTGGGACAGGAATCTATCCCTCCAGCATGTTCTGTTTATTGTGGTGACAAGGTTAAGGTCCCTAGAGTGTGTAGCTCGAGGGATTGGGATTTCTTTAAGTGGAGCATGTCCAACAGCTCCGGGTATGCCATAGCTTTGTATGTTAGGCAGAAATCACCTCTGAGTAGGCGATATGTGACAGAGCAAAGCTGGAGTTTTTTGAGATGGTCTGCGTAGGGCATCTGTTTGAGGCCGATAATCCTCTATGTGAGGTATTTCTGCGGCCTTTCCAGTTGTTGTAGATGTCTTGTGAGGTACATACCAAAAGGGGTGTTGTACTCTATAATGGGTCTAATGAGTGATGAGTAGAGGGGAACAATGACCTCTTTTTTTCTGGATGAGAAACCTTTTGTGATGAGGTGTGCCATGTAGAAGGATTTCCTGACTACTGTGGCGATGTGATTATCAAAGGAGACACTTCTGTCCACCCGTGTCCCAAGGTCTCTTATCACACTTTCGGTGTTAAGTAGACTACCGCCTATGTTGTAGTTCATGGGTGCAGAGTTTTTACCAAAGGGGATGACAATGCACTTTTTGGCATTGAGCTTGAGGCCATGGCTTTGACACCAGGCATCTGTCTTAGTGAGGCCCCTTTGTAGGATGTCCACATTGTTAGGAGTTTCAATTATGGCTCCTAGTGTGCAGTCACCTGTGAACTTTGTTAGCCAAAGACCTTCTGTGTTAGCCTGTACTTCAGAGAAGTATATACTAAACAGGAGAGGACCCAGGACTAAACCCTGTGGTACTCCACTTGTCACTGGTCTGAAGTCGGATTTGGAGTCTGCTACTTTCACAGTGTGGGTTCTGTCAGTGAGCCAGTTGGCAACCCATCTTGTGACAAAGGGATTTATACCTAGTTTAGTGAGTTTATCTATAATTCCAGAGTGGGGGATGGTGTTGAAAGCCTTGGCAAGATCTAGATAGGCTGTGTGAACCACCTTACCCTCGTCTACGGCTTTGGTGACTGCTTCAAAGAAGTCTATCAGGTTTAGGAGACATGATCTGTCTTTTACAAACCAGAACTGGGTGGGGTCCAGAGTTTGGAGATTACCAATGTCTTTGTTTATAAGTTCCATGATGATATGTTCCATGGCTTTGCAGACCTGGCTCATCAGGCTAATGGGGTGGTAGTTCCCGGGTTCCATGGTGTCTCCCCCCTTGTGGAGTGGGATAACCATCACTGTGCGCCATTCAGCGGGCACAAAGCCTGAAGTGAGGCTATGCCTGAACATTTCATTCTGTAGTTCATGTAGAACGCAGCCTGAGATGTTGTCTGGTCCCATGGATGCTGTGTTCTTGGCTTTGGAGAGTGTGTTTTTTACCTGTGCAGCGATTACAGGAACTTTGCATTCTTCTGGTATAGAGATGGGCCCTTTAGGGGGTGAGAGGGGTGTTAAAGTTAGCAATGAACCTATCTGCTAGGATGTTGGCAATATCAGCTGGGTCTGTATATTTAGTGTCATTGTGCTGTAACTCAGAGCAGATCTGAGTGTTGCCATTGAGATTCTTGACATAGCTATAGAATGCTTTGTGTTTGTCTTTAGAATCAGTGGTGATTTTGTTTTCGTAACTAGTTTTTGAGGATTTTATCAGGGATCACAGCTTCTTACTGAGGCTAACCAGGGAGCTCCTCCACTCATGGGATTTTATTCTCTTTTGCAACAGTTTCTTTCTTCTGTTGTATAGTTTGTTTATGGCAGGGGACCACCAGAATGGCTTCCTTTTTTTAGAGGATAGCATCTTGGTTCTGTTTGGGATAGCACGATCCATGCACTCATGTAAGTGCTTATAAAGTGCAATTGTGTAGGATTCAGTACTTGTAACTGTCTTGTCCATCTGCATGGGTGTCATGAAGTTCACCACTTCTGTCTTAAGAAGCATGAAGTTGGCTTTGGAGAAATATTTTACCGTGGTTTCCTTAATGGGGGGTGGGGGCAGGATGTGGATATCTAGGGTGATTAGCTTATGGTCTGATCAGAACAGTGTGTCTTTGACGTCGGTGTGGAACACCGGTCACTCATGTTGGTAATGACTAGATCTAGGATATTGTTGCCCCTGGTGGGGGTATGGATAAGTTGATCCAGGGCATTGGAGTTTATGAATTCCAGAAAGCGTTGAGCGAAGGAGTTGGTACACGAGAAGTTTTCCCAGTTAATGGAGGGGTAGTTGAAATAGCCCATTATTAGGGTGTTTGGTTGAACCCTAATATTTTCCAATACATCAAGAAAAGAGGAGTGGGAATCCTGGGGCATGGTGGGGGATCTGTAGTAAGCTACAATTTGGATTGCAGTTTTGCCCAGAGTTAGTTGCACTTGGATAACCTCAGATGCATTATGCTGAGCAACTAGCCTGGAGGTGTGGATATCCTTAATGAATATGGACACACCTCTGCCTTTAGTCTTCCAGTCCAGGTTACATGGCCGAAAAGTGTGGTATGAGTTATAGCCTGGTAGTGCAAGGGTGCTTTATAGAGCCTTGAACCAGGTCTCAGTCACTGCACAGATATCGATGTTCTCCATTTTAAGGAGTGCCTCGAGTGAGTGCATTTTGAATTTTATTCTTTGAGCATTGAGTAGCATCACCTTCAGTTTTTGCTTGCCTGTTCCTGTTATGGTGGTGAATTTGTCATTTGATCCTTGCCTAAAAAAGGCACTATAGGGGCAGCTAGAACCTTAGTCAGTATCCGGAATCCCAGGGGTGACAGGTGCAGGCCATCTCTGGCAAAGCATAGTGGTCTGTTGACCATGTCATCCAAGGCAGACAGATACTGGATCCCTTTATAATGACACCAGAAGCTTAGCCAATTGTTGAAGTCAATCATTTTGTCCTTATACTGCGGTATCATTCTGGGTGATGGCAGGATGCTACTCAGGGCTTGGGTCATACCTGCTTGGGCTACAAGATCGGAGAGCTCTTTCATGTCTCTTTTCATGTAGTTCAGGGAGGTACATCTCAGGTCATTCACACCAACATGGACAATGACAGAGTCATATTTGTACTTGTTGCGGACTGACTTGAGTGCATGGGTTATGTGGTGGATCTTGGCACCTGACAGGCAGTTGACAGTAACCTTCTCCTTGTTTAGCCTGGTGAGCGGTACATCAGTGTGCCTGACTATAGAGACACCCATGACTAGTGTGTCGGGTACGTTGTTTTGCCTTATTGGCTGTGGTTGAGTGGCACACTGAGTCTGCGGGCTATGTGTCATTTGGGTTGTATTGGGGGTGGAGGTTGCTTGCATTTCTGCTTTGGAGGTCTCTGTTGCTTGAGCAGATTATTATTGAGAGCCTCTGTGAATGTTTTTGTGTTTCTATGTGTGGATTTTGGTGGTGTAGATTTAGTAAGACTATGTGATGAGTGTGGTGTAGTGCAAGTGTTTACCTTCTCCTCTTGACTGTCAAGTTCAGTCTTGGTTGGAGAGAGCTTTACCTCCAGTTTGGCTAGATAAGTGCATCTCTCACATGTTGCAGTGTTGGGTGGTAGGAGGAGAGGGTTGTCTGTGTACATGAGGCAATTTCTACATTGCCCCAAAATGCCCAGCTTATCATATAGACAGGAGAGAAGACTGGGAGCTGACCCTTGGACATGCCTGAATAATAAACTATTTTCCTCTAGATAAGTGAGGAAAGTGAGTACAAGAGCTGTTTTTCTCTAAGTAAGTGAGGAAAGTAAGTACCAAAACTGTTTTCCTCTGGGTAATGAGGAAGGTTGAGTGCTGTAGTAATTAGTAGCTTATTTAGTGCTTACAACAAGTTCTGAACAAGTGCTGATTACGAATAAGCAAATTCAAGTGCTAAAACTAAGAATCTGTATCTGGAATAAACTAGTTACAGGAAAGGGGGGAAACAAGTGCAAATGCGGGCTTTTAAATCAGAAAGTTGAAAGAGATGGAAAAACTGCCCAAACGCCAATAACTACAATTTCTAGGCCAGAACCACTCCTTATGTGGTAGATATGTCTTCTACATAGCCTGCCCCATTAACATCTTCTGATGTATAACTGAGCCAGTGTAAAGATCTGAGGGCTATAATCAGGTTGAGTGCCTGCCCCTCAGAGGGGACCTGTGCACACTTTTAAAGGATATGACTGTCATTACTGTACTAGCCAATCTTGCCCCAGTATGTGGATGTCCCTGGCCTGTCATAAGATAACTGCCATAGTTTGTTCAGGAGCTTTGATCATTGCAAAGGTCGGGTAGAAGGTTAAGGTAAAAATGATGAGGGACTCACCTTCTCAAGTATAAACTTATTCAGGATATGCATTACACTGTATAGCAAACAGGAATCTCAAGCAAAATTTTACTTGTGTTTTGATTGAGATTTCTATCCCAATGAATCACCTGTTTGCACTTTTCTGAGTGGTCAGCAAATTTCAAGACCAGACTGCCCAGCTACTTTAAATATGTTTCCCAGGTTACTGCACAGAAGTTGTAAGTTATTTGCAGATAATGTTGTCAAGCTACATCGGTCCATCTATGTGAATTTACCCACTGAGCACAGTCGTGGTTGTTTTATGGTTATACCAACATTTTACTAGACAACATTTAATTATGTGGACTACTACATGGGCATGATTTTTTTTATCAATGGACGCTACACACTGTGTGTTGTACCACAACTTATAGATTCTATGCTGCCTCTTGTCACTAGAACAAATTATTTTCCAGATAGTAAGGTTACCACTGAGAATCAGGCAGGGCATTTCCAGCTTTCTTGAAAAATCCTTTACCTCTATCCTTAAAAAATGATTTTTAATCCAAATCACCTTGGGAATTACTGTCCAGTCTCTAACCTCATCCCATTTACTGGAATTATTATTGAGAAGGGACAATAAACTCAGTTGCATTCCTTTTTAGCACCAAATATTCACTCCTCAGACCTTAGACAGTCAAAGTTTAGATCTAAACTCAACTAAATTCTCTCAGTTAAATGGTCGATGGTCTCCAGATAAGGCGGGATAAAATGTTATATTCCATCTGTGTCCTTTCTGATCTCAATGTAGCCTAAGATATGAAGAATCACAAAGTCCTCATAGAATGCCTAAAATACTATTTCAGTTTTATGTACTCATTTTTATTTATTAACTAAGAAAAAATAACATATGCACATGGAACAATTTTAGACACAGCCCAGGAGCACTCTCTGACTATATGCCTTTCTCAGTTTCACACAGTAGACAAATGGAAAGTGATTTGATCAAACCCTGGGCTATATGAAGCAGATCTGTAGCTAGGCTGTTCAGTGGCCCAGAACCCTGAGCAATGCTATCTGGGCTTCACCCAGGCCAGAGATGGAAAATGAAAAATAAAAGTCTTCATGTAGAGGACTAAAGAAAAATAAGCCCTTAGGCTTGAAGATCAGAAAACTATTTACCATTCAGGGTCTGTCAAGGACTGCAACATTTGACAAAGCGCCTTCCCACAGATCAGAAGGATTTGCCATCTATCACTGAGTAACATAGTTTAAAACTCATTTTGACAAAAGAATGCTTTGAACAGCAACATGACTACCAAATGCTGAAATTGTAAATGCTCTGTTTTTTTTTTAGAAAACATTTGAAAAGAGGAACTATTTATTCAATGCCACTGAAAATACTCTTGAAATTTAAAACATATATAGTTTGGTGAAACTCACTGCCACAGACTGTCATCCACCATTTAACAAACCATTTCAGGATAACACTTGACAAACATTTGACAAAGCGCCTTCCCACAGATCAGAAGGATTTGCCACCTATAACTGAGTAACATAGTTTAAAACTCATTTTGACAAAAGAATGCTTTGAACAGCAACATGACTACCAAATGCTGAAATTGTAAATGCTCTGTTTTTTTTTAGAAAACATTTGAAAAGAGGAACTATTTATTCAATGCCACTGAAAATACTCTTGAAATTTAAAACATATATAGTTTGGTGAAACTCACTGCCACAGACTGTCATCCACCATTTAACAAACCATTTCAGGATAACACTTCTTTTCAAAAAATTATATTTTTATATTGTATTATATTGCATTTTATTCAAACACCTTTAGTAATTTGGAGGGCATGTAATAATTACTTTTGTGGTTTATATGCTGCCATAAAAATAAAGAATCATAGTTATTTAAAGTTATATAAAACAGAAACATTTCCAGACTTTTAAATTAATATTTTAAGCATGTTAAGTATCACCTCAAGCAAAGCTTCTAACCATTATTTTATTTATTTCCTACATGAAGGTACACAATCTAGTGATAGCTATAGCAAGGTAGTTTTTTTGTATGTCTTACATTATTAGAAAACTGATGAAGAACATTTAATAATATCTAGTAAATAACTTGCTTAATTATTTTTTAGAATATTTGAATATTAAAACTATTTAACCTCTAGTTATATATAGTAAATGTATAAAACTGACATCACTGAAGGTAAAATTGTCTCACAGTTATGAGGCACACATAAGAGAATTTGACTCACAGAATTGCCACGAGAAATCCTAGATGTTTATATTGCATGAAATAATAAATTATTTCTGTAAGAACAACCTAAGTAATAAATACAATTTCATACAGAGTAAAACATCACTGTAACCATTGAATAATTAACGTATTTATAGTGAAACAAAATCACAATAAAAACACAAGCTTTTGCAAATTAATGCTTCATTGCATAACATCCATAATATTAACTCACATTTAAATACTCAACTGTAAACCACATGGCATCCATTAAATTACATAATTTTCTACCTGACTCTGAAACTTTTATAATATGGAATCAATAATTTTTACTATTATGTTGATCCTTTAAAACTGTCTGGAAATGAACAATTTACTCTTTTCAGTAATTCAGAGTTGGAAAAAGCAAGAGTTATACAAAATGGTAAATGCTAGAGCCCCAGGCACACATCCTAGTTAATTTCTTTCTGTGGACCATATTTTATTCAGGTCTATGAAAGGCATTCAGACCTTGTGCTCAATATGTTCATTTACTAAGTAGTTACAGAAGCTTCAAATCAGATAAAAGAAAATGATACATCCCATGTCTCATTTTCCACAATGTCTCTGTGAAAAACAACTGTGAACTGTGTACTATGGAAGAAGTCAGCTGAGATTAAAGCAGTTGTGTCACACATGCAAGTGTATGCTCACACATTGGCGCACACAAATTCAAAAACACAGACTCATTTATATTGATTTTATTTTACATCTGTTCACCAGGAATGTCCGACTGAGCTAAAGCCCTTTTTCAGTGGAGGTCCAGAGAGAAAAGCTCCAAATAATTCAACAATTTAACATAACATAGAGTA
>NC_056737.1:1488562672-1488640172 GCF_019279795.1 Protopterus annectens | reverse complement strand
CTGAAAGGGGCTGGTAATTCCAAATTATATAAAACTTGCAAACTCTTAACCGGCAAGCCCCATCTCACACAGTTTATGAACCTGGTTAGCTTTCCTTCTTTCCTTATTTTCAGTTTCATACTCTGTCCTAGTGGCAGTCTTCTTTCCCCCTCATCAGCAGTTCTTTTTCCTTAACATTTTTCTCTTATACTACAATACTATGGACTTATAAATATAACCAAATGTCTCTTTTCCCTGGGTAAGTTAAAACTCGCTTACATGTCCCCAAATGAAAACTCATTTGCTTACCTTCCTTCATCACTAAATGTCTACAGATTGAATCATTCTTCCTCCAGCCTTTGTTAACACTTCATTCCCCTACCTAATTCTTTTGCTTATTTATGTCTTCTCCTGCTTTCCCTGGATTTCTGATTTTTGCTCATCTGAGCACAACCATTTCCAGGAATTCTTTAGCTACGTATCTTCTTTCCATCTTCAATAAATTGTACAGTGTCACTCTTCATTTTACAGGTATGTTTCTATTTTCTGTTATATTAATTCTTCAGTATCATTCTAGTATTGTAACCCTCCAAATTTGGCAAACATCCCTCCTGTTTTCTGCTTTTAGCCTCTGTCTACTAGTTCAAAGATTTTCACAGTTCATGTTTTGTTATTGCATCCCATTGTAACTCAGTAACTATTGCATTCTTCCTATATATTAGTATTTAACATACTGGATACATGATGTTTGGCATTAATTCTGGCTTTATAATTTGGAGCTTTCCAGCTAATTCCAGGATCATATTTTTCCACATATTCAAAAGCATTAGAACTTGGTCATTTAAAATGTTCTTGTTTATTTAACATTTGCTTATCAAGAAAGTCTGACTGAGACAGAGCCCATTTTAAGCAGAGGCCCAAGGAGAAACCATCCAGATGCATGCCTTTGGAAAGTGGGAGGGAACCCATGTGATCACAGGGATGACATACAAATTCCAGACAGAAGGCACCCCAACTGAGAATCAAATCAGAGAACCTGTTGCTGTCAGGCAACAACACTAAGCACTGCATTACTTACATATAGGACCATGTATTTTAAAGCCTTCAATGCCTATCTCTTCTTTAGCTATCTGTTTCCTCATCTACACCGATTATTTGTCAAATATTTTGTTCATCACCTATAGCAGATTCAAAAGTAAGTCTGTTACAGCTGGAGGTGATTTAAATGTATTCCCCATCCAATGATTCTTCTGCAACACCCCTATTAGGTTAGACAATTTTTTTATGACAGATTAGTTGATAGACTGTGGCTAAGGGTATACTTTCAAATTCCATTTGGAGTCTGAATGTAATGTGTCTTTTGTTTTTTTTTTCAGTATTTTAGAAGAATATACAGAGTCTTCTATAAAACCAACTCAAGGAATTCAAATCCCAGCATGTCTTCTTAGTAGAAACTGTATTAACACATTCTTTATCACCCATGGAAACCTCTTGAGGTGAAAACCTGCCAAACACAAGTAGCGTCTGATGTGAGTAAAGCTCTGGTTTAAGTCTAGACTTCCTGTATTAATGGTTCATGTATAGAATGTCATAACTGGTTAGATACTAACTAAACTCTTGTGGATCAGCACCTCAAAAACTCATAAGCTGGCTTGCTTGGTGTCCAAAGAAGAGACAATCAGGGCCAGTTATCAAGTACTTAAGCAGTAACATTCAAGGATTCTTGTCAAGCATATATATTTTCTTTCCATGATTCTGGAGGCCTTTGGAACCTACTTGGTTGTGTTCTATGTAGCTACATGTGTAACACCTAGTCATGGGTTGTTTGGGGTTTCAATATCTGTTAGCACTCACTCTCTGAGTTCTAAAAGAAACAGGCTCCATTTTCTCTCCTACTATCTCCCAGTCTGTCTGTCTGTCTGCTTTTCTCTAGCTTTACATAAATAATTGAATTGTATTACAAATAAAATTGTGAAGTTTTACGCTCAATGTTTGATTAGATGAAGTTTTACGCTCAATGTTTGATTAGATGTCTAACTGAGTTTTGTTGTGTGGTATGATGAAATGACATACTCCACCACCATATGCACTGCGTGAGTTCCCAGGTGGGTACCTCTGTCCATATCATGAACTAACACTTTCTTTTCCTATACTTGTAAAGTTTATTAATGATTAACTCTTTTCTTGTCAGTAGAGGCTGAGCAAAAATACTCAGTTTAGGGATCTAAAGCTCTTCTGCTACATCAGGAGAATGGTTTGGAGGGACAGATATATCTCATATAGGATACCTCTGCTCTGGAACAGACTCTTCACCCACATTATAGAAAGTTAATCTCTGTCTATATTCAAACACAACTTGGATGTATAGATGGGAAACAGGAAATCATCCCATGCATGGGTCCCCTCATTCTCATTAGGGCTAATATATAATTATCTACCATGGGATGGGTAAAGCCAATCTCTATCCAAATAGGGTAGGTTAATTTGAGCACAAAAAGGGAAGTTGGCTAGGTTTAAAATGGCCCACAAGGGCAGCTAGCCTAGTACTTACCTATGAACCTATGAGCATACATTCAGTAAATAGTTAAATGAGAACAAAATATGAAGTTTAATTAAATATACATAGAATTTGAACGTATAATAAATGTTATTTACACTAATTGATTTCTTTCCCTAATGGAATAAATAAATAAATGAAAACTATCTGGGGTATCTGATTTTTTAGATACAATGTAAATAGAAATGAAAATAGCAACAAATTGATTAAAACGGTAGTTGATTCACTGAACTGCACAGCTTTTTGTTCAGAATGTTACATTTCCTCAAGGAAGCCTCTACCTTATTCATTGCCTTTCTCTGTGTCATTACATCTGGTGATGGATCAAAAAGAAATATATTTACAAAAAATTAGACTTATCTTCTTGTATTTTTCATTTTTTCAAGGCAGAAAGCAAGTAGTAATTTACCCTGCATTCTTGCTAAATTAATACTATGTTACATTGATTCCAAGATGATAGAATGTACTCCATTGTATGATGATGCCTTCCACCATATTAGACACTCTACCATTACCTTCAGCATTGTATGATGATGCCTTCAACCATATTAGACACTCTACCATTACCTTCAGCATTGTATGATGATGCCTTCCACCATATTAGACACTCTACCATTACCTTCAGCATTGTATGATGATGCCTTCCACCATATTAGACACTCTACCATTACCTTCAGCATTTTCTGCTTATTTTTTACCTCTTCATGGAATATAATTGGAAACTGAACTGGATATTCATGTTTCTGTATATAACTGAGCTCCAAGTACACAAAAATTCACCTCACTTCATTGGAAACTCAACTGAAAATAAAAATAAAAGATATCACTTTTTGCAGGGACAAGGCCATGTGCTCCCTCTATGGGCAGTGGGGGTTGGGGTGGGGCGATCCTATTGCACTCTTTAAATTTATATATATCAAATTCATGGTCTCACTAAAATGAAGAAAAGATAAATTCTCCCAGTCAAGGGAATCACTGCAGGCACAAACTTAGAAACCACAGTGGCGGTGATTTCAAATGAAAAAGAAAGACAAAACATAATTAGAAAGAACCTCATTCATTCGTAACCCAATAAGGTACAGGAAGCCGCCAGATCACCATAAAGGCATACAGTAACATGGAGATCACGTCGAATGGTGCATCTCACTTTACTGAGTGAATAGCTTTGTGCCAGAAATTAACAGCTTTCTCATATCACGTATAGCAACTCATTAAATTTATATTTATCAAATTCATGGTCTCACTAAAATGAAGAAAAGATAAATTCTCCCCATCAAAGGAGTCACTGCAGGCACAAACTTAAAAACCACACTAATAACTGGCACAAAGCTATTCACTCAGAAAAGTCAGATGCATCATTCGACATTATCTCCATGTTACTGTATGCCTTTAAAGTGATCTGGCGCCTTCCTACACCTTATTGGGTTACAAATAGATGAGGTTTAAATGCTCTGCAATACCTGAAGCTTACATTTATTACTGCTGCCTTTAAAATTCTCTGTCATATCTGTACAAGTGAGCTCTATTTTGCATTGATTTAACCTGGGTAACTGCTGCTGTATTAACTGTTTAACCAAGTATATCGATGTGCATGAACTGCTTAAACCTTCCCAGCTATTTCTCAACCTGTTTACCCTTATCTCCTGCTGCTACACCCTTCCTAACTGACTTCTTGTTTTTACTATACTTAGTCATGCTCATGCGTATCCCGGCCTCTGATCTCTCCCTCTATCTCTCCTGAAATTCCTAGCTGATTCTTTTATATTACTTTTTGCCTCCCCTCTCTCTGATTAAAATACTAAACAAGGTTTTTTTCTCCTTTACAGCTTGATACGTCCTGCCCTCCCATCTCCCAAGGCGTTCTCCTTCTCACTACCTTGAACTCTCAACCTCTGACAAAAAAACAAATTCAAAAAGACTACTGGAATGCAAGCATACATTACTATATAAAAAGAAAAGAAACCTGCTGCTGCCTAAGACATATCAGTGTACGTGTTTTAACTACTGCTTGCCTTTTTTCTTTTGATTAAGTGCGTTGCTAGCAGCCTGCATGCATCCCCCTATAGTCTCCCACTTCTTTCTTCAGCTGCAAATACCTATACTTGTCACTAGGTGGCAGTGCAAACCCTTCCTTTCTTAACCATACCCTCAATTACTCCAAATTCAGGTTAGACTTTCCCTACTCTACTTAGTGTTTAGCTCTGCTTATAGCTCTCTCATTGCATTACTTACAATTCAAAATTACCCCAAATAAAATTGTATCCCAGCACTCCTTTACCTGTACTGGCTCATATACTTACTGTTTAATTTCCAATTCCACTGACTGTTCCTGGTAGGCAACCTCTTCTCTTGGCTCATCCCGCTCCGTTCACCCTATGGGCTCACTCTGCTCCCCTACCCCGTCCCCATTTCCCACCTGCCCCTGGCACGTCTACACTTATACTCTTTAGACCACACCCTCTCCATCATTATCCAATACACTCCTACCTCATCAACACACATCCACCCTCTTACACCCACTCCCTACCTCTCACCAGTCACCTCCCACATTACTATACCTAACCTGATCCTCTACCAACTAAATACCTCATACACCCTCACATTACCTCTAATTCCACCATGCTATCAAAACCTACATCCTTCTTAACTCAAATGGTACTTCTTCTAACACTATCCTATATCTACTATCTTACACAGCCCCTTATTTCTCACCATTCCCCATCTTATCATATGCCATAAACAAACTGTACAACAGAAGGAAGAAACTGTTGTAAAAGAGAGTAAAATCCCGCAAGTGGAGGAGCTCCCTGGTCAGCCTCAGTAAGAAGCTGCGATCCCCGATAGAATCTTCCAAAGCTAGTTATGAAAACAAAATCGCCACTGATTGTAAAGACAACCACAAAGCATTCTATAGATATGTCAAGAATCTCAATGGCAACACTCAGATCTGCTCTGAGTTACAGCACAATGGCACTAAATATACAGACCCAACTGATATTGCCAACATCCTGGCAGATAGGTTCAGTGCTAACTTTACCCCCCTCTCACCCCCTAAAGAGCCCATCTCTATACCGGAAGAATGCAAAGTTCCTATAATCACGGCTGCACAGGTAAAAACCACACTCTCCAAAGCCAAGAACACAGCATCCATGGGACCAGACAACATCCCAGGCTGCGTTCTACACAAACTACAGAATGAACTGGCACCCCACCTAAGTACCATGTTCAATTATAGCCTCACCTCAGGCTTTGTGCCTGCTGAATGGAGCACAGCAACGGTTATCCCACTCCACAAGGGAGGAGCCACCACAGATCCCGGGAACTACCACCTCATTCGTCTGATGAGCCTGGTCTGCAAGGCCATGGAACGTATAATCATGGAACTTATAAACAAAGACATTGGTAATCTCCAAACTCTGGACCCCACCCAGTTTGGGTTTGTAAAAGGCAGATCATGTCTCCTAAACCTGATAGACTTCTTTGAAGCAGTCACAAAAGCTGTAGACAAGGGTAAGGTGGTTCACACAGTCTATATAGATCTTGCCAAGGCTTTTGGCACCATCCCCCACTTTGGAATTATAGATAAACTCACTAAACTAAGTATAAATCCCTATGTCACAAGATGGGTTGACAACTGGCTCACTGACAGAATCCACAATGTGAAAGCAGCAGACTCCAAATCCGTCTTCAGACCAGTGGCAAGTGGAGTACCACAGGGTTCAGTCCTGGGTCCTCTCCTGTTTGGTATCTACTTCTCTGAAGTACAGGCTAACACAGAAGGTCCTTGGCTAATGAAGTTCGCAGATGACTGCAAACTAGGAGCCGTAATCGAAACTCCTAACGATGTGGATATCCTACAAAAGGCCCTCACTGAGACAGATGCCTGGTGTCAAAGCCATGGCCTCAAGCTCAATGCCAAAAAGTGCATTGTCATCCCCTTTGGTAAAAACTCTGTACCCATGAACTACAACATAGGCGCTAGTATACTTAACACCGAAAGTGTGATGAGACCTTGGGACACAGGGGGAGCAGTAGTCTCTCCTTTGATAATCACATCGCCACAGTAGTCAGGAAATCCTTCTACATGGCACACCTCATCACAAAAGGTTTCTCATCCAGAAAAGAAGAGGTCATTGTTCCCTTTTACTCATCGCTCATTAGACCCATTATAGAGTACAATGCCCCTTTTGGTATGTACCTCACAAGACATCTACAACAACTGGAAAGGCTGCAGAAATAC
This sequence comes from Protopterus annectens, assembly GCF_019279795.1. Classification (NCBI taxonomy): domain Eukaryota; kingdom Metazoa; phylum Chordata; order Ceratodontiformes; family Protopteridae; genus Protopterus; species Protopterus annectens. Next base: position 1,488,633,396 of record NC_056737.1, on the reverse strand, counting down.
CTCACAAAGAGGATTACTGGCCTCAAACAGATACCCTACGCAGACTGTCTCAAAAAATTCCAGCTTTACTCCATTGCATATCGCCTACTCAGAGGTGATCTCTGCCTAACATACAAAGCTATGTCAAACCCAGAGCTGTTGGACATGCTCCACTTAAAGAAATCCCAATCCCTCTGAGCTACATGCTCTAGGGCCCTAAACCTTGTCACCACAATAAACAGAACATGCTGGAGGGATAGATTCCTGTCCCAGAGACTTCCCATACTCTGGAATAAACTACCTATCTATATCAAACTAAGCTCCTCATTAGCACTCTTCAAGAAAAATCTTGATGATTGGATGGGAGATAGGAAATTCACCCCGGGGATCACCTCTGTGGCTCTGCTCGACAGTGGCACAGGAAAATAATTTTCTTGGGTGGCAAAAGCCAGGGTACCTTTTTGGCTGGGCTTGTATAGGCCCCAGGGCCGATAGTGTAGTACCTACCTATGAACCTATGAACACACCTCCCATACTACACTCACACTTACCCATTCCATTATCCCCAAATCTATACCCCATATGTATATACTATTTCCCTACAAACTCTTTTCTCCTTACAAGCACTCTAGCCCATCCCTAACCAACCAAACTCTTAGAAATCTAATAACACTCAACTCCAATAATAAGCAATTCAAGTACCTCACCAGCATTTTTTAACACCTAATCACTATCCTTTTATCAGGTGATATACACCCAAACCCTGGCCCCCATACCCACCACCCTACTTCCAAATCCACCTTTTTCACCTCTCTAAATGCCCAAAGCATAGCTAACAGAATTCCCAACCTCCATGTCTGGCTTCACAATAATAAACCAGATATCTTGTCTATTTCTGAAACTTGGTTAAAACCTCATATAAATGACTCAGAAATAGCACCACCCAACTATTCCATTATCAGAAAAGACGGAGCCCACAAAAAGAGTGGAGGAGTAGCTCTGCTTTATTCATCCTCCTTATCAGTTACCCCTACACTAAACCTATCCCCCAATTCACCATTCCTGAATTAATTCTGGCCCTACTTCAAGTAAATAGACACAAGCACATAGGCATAGCCTCACTATACATTCCCCCAGGAGACAATATCTCAGTAGTTGAAGATATCTTATCTTGGCTTTTCACTAATATTAGCAATGAAACTATAATACTAGGTGACATGAAAATTAACTGGTCCTCTATTCATTCCCTCTCAAACTCCCTAAATATCAACCTTTATAATTTCTCACAACTTATCAACTCTATAACCAGAACCTCCAAAGGTTACTCCAGCAGTAGTATCCTCGACTGGATCTTAGTCTCTCACCCTCATTATTTCTCTGACAGTGACATACTTCCTGACTCCCTCAGAGATCACCTTCCCACTTTTGCTCGGCACCTTACTTCTCCCCTACAGTTATCTCATAACTATATCTCCACTCGCTACCTAAAAAATTTCAATCCCACTACCTTTTCTAACACTCTAAAGTCAATAAACTGGAGCCCTCTAAGAACTCAACCCCTAGACAATGCTGTTACCTACTTCAACTCAACTTTCTTAAACCTTTTAGACAACTAATCTCCCCTAAAATCCAAAGGAATAAAAAGCAAAACGGTCCCTTGGCTAACCAAAAATACACTAGCTGCCATGCGGCTTAGAGATAAAGCCTGGTTACGCCACCAGAAGAATAAGACTCCCTTCACCCTCTATGAGTATAAATCACTTCACAATAAAGTCAAAAGGCTTGTTACAACACACCGAAAAACTTATTTCATCTCACTACAAAATAGCCATAAAACAAATCCACAAAAATTCTGGAATGGTATCTCCACTCTGCTTAACCCTGACAAAAAAGAAAACCCTTGTCCAGATCACGATAATCTAGACATAGAACTAGCCACCCAATTTAACTCTTTTTTCATAAACTCAGTTTCCAAACTAACCTCGTCCTTCACTACTAGCACTACACCCCCTACTTCCACATCTCCTCCCCTGGCCTCACTTTCACCTTTACTTCCTAATACCTCCACCTCCCACCCCCCTCCTTTCTCCATAAAACCCATACCCATATATTCCATAAAAAACCTCCAAAAACTAAAACCATGCTCCAATGTCCCTGATAACATACCCTCACACTTTCTAACTATAGCCGCTAAAGCCATTGACTTACCCATCAGTATACTAATCAACTGTTCTATCCAAGAAGTTCATGTACCCCAACCATGGAAAAAGGCCTTCATTATACCCCTGCATAAAGGGGGCAACAATAATAATATTACAAATATCCACCCTATTGCCATCCTATCCCCCATCTCTAAACTCCTTGAAAAATGTATCCATCTGCAACTTCTTCCCTATCTTACCGACAATCACTTACTTACTCCAACACAGCATGGATTTAGACCTGACCACAGTACTAGCATTGCCCTTCTTTCCTTCTTAGAAATGAACAAAGCCCGTGACTCTGGCTGCATCATATCCACCCTCCTACTTGACCTCTTTAAGGCCATCGATACAATATCTCACAACTTTCTCCTAGATAAACTCTCTAAACTAAACCTATCCCTTTCCACCCTCAATTGGTTTGATAGTTATCTCTCAAATAGACACCAAGCAATCAAATGGAAAACAGCTAACTCCTCCTTCCTTGATACTCTCACTGGAGTCCCCCAGGGTTCCATATTGGGTCCCCTCCTCTTCAATATATTCATAAATGATTTCCATCTCTCGACCCCTAATGCAAAACCTATCCAATATGCCGACGATTCAACCATAATCTCTTCTGTTACCTCCATCACTACACTCATAAAGCTCACACAAGAAGCTTTCTCTACCACAGAACAATGGATGTTAGATAATCACCTAGCACTCAATGCCTCAAAAACCAAACTAATGTTATTTACCCCTACGAAAACAACCATCACCGACAAGAATTCATTTTCCATCAAAAGTCATAACAATACATATCTCTTGAATTAGTATCTGAGGCTAAATTACTAGGTGTCCTCATTGATGACCAGCTCAAATTCACTTCTCACCTCCAAATAAATATCAAAAAAACCCACCAAAAACTTGGCATGCTTTACCAGCACAATTGCTCCCTTACTCCTTCTACTAAGTTTATTCTCTCTACCACATATCTTATCCCTTCCCTTCTTTATGGTGCTGCACTTCTAACAAATCTACAACCCTCTCTTAAGACAAAACTCTCCTCTTGCTATTACAAAATTGGGTTTTCCACAAACCAAAAGTCTTCTACCCAACACTGTCTAGCCCTTCATCAATTAAATTGGTTAGAGCTGCCCAATTATCTCAGCTTTATTCAACTCACTCATGCCCACAAACTCATTTTCACCCCTCCCTCTGTCTCTCCCTATCCTCAACCTTCAAAATGCACCTCCCTGAAAGGCCCTTAAGATCTAACAATCAAAACCTAATAGAACTGCATAAACCTACCGTCCCTCAGGCAAAAATCTCCTATCTTTTGCCCTCGCACGTCACTGGAACTTGCTTCCTCCATCCATCCGTACCACCACAAACCTCTCTTCCTTTAAAAACTCACTCCACTCACACCTAATTTCTCAGTGGGAATGCTCCTGCTCCCACCCCTCTTAATCTCTTCTCCTCTCTTCATATCAGTTTTCTCGGATTCCATACATGGTTTTAGCAGGGACCGATCCATGTGTAAACTACTCTTGATTTACAATGCTGATACTTTTTATCTCAGAAATTGTCTCTGTTAAATGAAATATTTTATCTGTAATTAGTATAACCTAAACTTCGATTGTCATTTTTCCTTTAGAAATTGTATGTTTAAATGCAATTTTTTTACTAGTACTTTTGTACTTACTATAACAAAAGCTTCTATTATAATTTTGTTGTAATTATTGTTTTGTTTTTGGAGCTTTTCTCCCCAGGACTCCATTGAAAATGGGTTATTCTAGGTCCAGTGAACTATCCTGGTAAACCAACTGCAAATAAAAATAAATAAAAATCTATAAAACATTATTTAAAGTCCATGGCAGATTTTCATTCCTTCTCTTTCTCATCTGAAGAAAACAACCATTGTTCATATTTTTGTTGCAGTTTCACCTGTAGTAATGCTATAAAAAGGATTCTGCTTAGGTATTTCACTAATGTATATACATTTTATATGTATGTGTATATATATATATATATATATATATATATATATGTATATGGATTCGTAACACTTCACTCAAAGACCATTTCACTGACACCCATTTCACTGAGACTAAATCACCTAAAGTTCATTTCACCTAAAACTCATTTCACTGACAAGTAGTACTCTAAGGCAAGTCAAAGGTATATGTCCTTTTCCCCACTGCAGTGCGATCCTGGTGTTAGTATATATAGCTAGGGGTGGGTTTGGGGGGCACATCCCCCCACATTGGGGGGTGTGGGTGGCATAGACCCTCACATAATTTAGTTTTCTATTGTCTGGTTTTGTTTTACATTATTTGGTAAAACCCAACTAGGTTAATTAATAAAAAAAAAAAAAAAAAAAACATCAATCTTGGGAAATTATACTGAATAAAACGCACCTCACTGAACCTAGAAGAACAATTGCTGCATATGTCTTGGCACTACTAACATTACCTTCTGCTTTCTCTGTATTTGTAAATCTCCACATCAGCCAAATTTCCAGATTACAATAATACTGTAACAAAATTGCCAGGTTTGTTTGTAACCTCTGCTATAGGGCCCATTATTGCATTGCCCTCAAAAACTTACTTGAATTACCTCATCGCCTCAGGCACTCAGGACTAGTTTTTGCCTAAAATCTTGTACATAAGCTTAACAGGTATCCCAGTCTGAAATCATATCTTCCATACCTACCTGTTCTCCAGAACCTATGCTCAAGAAGCCAGGTCTTACTAACTACCCACTAAACTAAGTACTCAGCAGGGGAGCCCATTCTTCTATTCATCTTCTAATTGTCGAACTCACGATCTCTAAAGACAATCCCAAGGACTCCTAGCTATGGCCTTGCTGCCCATCAGGCTAAGTCTTAAGATAAATTGCCTTCTCCCTTACTAATACTTTCCTATATCTCTCTCTCTGCCCACAAAATATTTGGAACTTACTAATAAACAGTGAAAACTTGCTTGTAAAGAATATGTATGCAGTTTAAAGCTATTGTAACTAGTGCTGTATCTCTACTCTTGGGCTAACACTCCTTGACAGTAAAGTCCACAACTAACATTGTTATACCTATAACTAACTATTCTGCCTCCTCATGGGCACATTACCCAAATACAACCTGAATAGCTTGTCTAGCACCCACTTCAATATAGGTATTTATAAGTCTTCCCATGCATATCTATGTTTACATGTGTCCAGCTACAAATGCTGATATATAATATAATTAATTCTATTTCAACATTATATTGTGATTGTACCAGTGTGAATGTATGGTACTAGTGTGATTGTACCTTTGTGTATGAATCCTTTTATTCATTATACTTTCATATGAACCACTTCAATATGCTACTGTGTATAATTTTGTAACAGTCCATTGTATACAATGACACTGATATTTAATTTACTTGTGTTAGTTACATTGTGTATAGTATTATACTCTAGCAATGGAGCTTTTCTCCCCAGGCCTTCACTGAAAAGGGGTTCTACACCCAGTCAACAAACCAAAATAAATACATAAATAATGTTTTTAAAGACAAAAATATTTTTCTTAATCTTCAGTTAATGACACAAGTCAAAGCCAATCTTGTATATTTGCTCATTAAGAAGCTTGTAATATGAGCATTAAGAAGTATGGATGTGTTTATTCTATGCTAGGCAGCACTAAAGTTCCTGTCTCTCATTATATTACTATACAGTGGATATAAAAAGTGAACTCTATCTTTTACATCCTCCTTCTCTGGTCCCCCAGCCAGCCAGCCACACTTTACACATTTCCCCCTCCCTCTTACCTTCTCCTCCACAGTCTGTATTTCTATTTTTCATAGGTGGATATTTGGTTACGTGCCTTGAAGGATCATTTTAAGCCTAGCTAATATCCTGAGGTCAGAGTAAAACCTGGCACCTTGTATCTAGGAGGTGAAGACTTTAACCATTATGCCAAACACCCATAACATTACTCAGTAAATACAACCATGCTATTGTATGTTACAAAGCTACAAATTAATACAAAGCTATACTTATGTACCAAACCTGGATAACTTATGAGTGCCGTCTTGCAACCCCCCACCCGCTATCCAACTCCCCTATCCTGTCTTCCCTGTTCTTCTTATCTTCTCCGTACCATGCATTCCTTTGCTCCCAAAACTTCCAGCAACTTTACTCAGTTAGTAACAGGTCTATTTTCACTTTATTATTATCTCTCCCCTGATACTATAGGATTATTTACCTGTGTTATCTCTCCATGCACATTCATAAAGTTTTTGGTAGACAGACATATCAGTATCCTCTATAATTAGAAATGTGTATAAACCTTAGTCTGCATATGCAAAACTGATGTATTAAGAGCTCTGTAAGTATTACACTATCTATGTGTTACTTCTCTGTTGTAATGCTTTGATATTTTGTACAATTGCCCTCCTGTAAATGTGTACCTTTTCTCCCTGGGCCTCCACTGCAAATGGAACTGTATCCAGTCGGACTTTCCCAGTAAACAAATGTAAAATAAAATAAAATAATAAAATAAATGTCAGAGACACTTTCTGTTAAGTAAGTCTTGGAATTCAGTCTTAATTTTCTAATCTTTGCAAATGATACTTTTCTTCACTCTGATATCTGTACGAACATTGTAATTGTATCTTTCCAGTCAGAACCTGAAAATGGTCCACTGAGAAGAGTGTTCTAACCAGTTTCACATGTGTAAGTAAGTAGGCAGATAAATAAATAAATAAATAAATAAATAAACACATTTTTATTTTATTTATTTTTATTTTACATTTGTTGACCGGGCTAGTCCAGCTGGATATATGTCCATTTTCAGTGGAGGCCCGGGGAGAAAAGCTCCACAAATTACAACAACATAAAAGGTCAAGACAAAGACAATAACAGTATAATTTGGTACATAAGTTTTAACAATTATAGTACAAGCCTAAGATTATATATTTTATATTTCAGTAGGAAAAAGGAAAAATTTATCTAAGAATAGATGAATAAGACTAATACAATTGTATTAGAAATGGTGTACTACAAATCTTTATAACATATTACAAAATTAGATACACCTAGTAATTTATGATAAGAGATACTAAGGTCTCACAAAAACCTAAGAAAGAAAAACACTAGAGATCAATAGATAGAGTATAGAAGAACAGCAAACAAGGATGGATTTCTAGTGTTATTTAACACATAGGTTGTGATACTATATGAAGGTGTTTGATCATTCCACAGTATATACTTATTTACATGAGAAAAAATCCTAAATAAAAGAACATGTAAAATATTTGGGTATTTATTTACCTGTTCACCACATGAGACAACTGATTCAAAATAACATTGTTGTCCTTTTACCAAACAAAAGGCTTATTAATGCATGCATTACAAAATATTCTGTAAGCAATGCAGAGTAAATACATTTAAAATGGCATAAATCTGTTTGTATGTGAGTGAATACACATGCATTACTTAATACATATATCTATCTATATCTATACGTATATATATCTATATCTATCTATATATATATATACATACACACAGATCAGACAGGAGTCCCCGTGGACTATGATGTTTGCAGATGACATTGTGATCTGTAGTGAGAGTAGGGAACAGGTGGAGGAGGCCCTGGAGAGATGGAGATATGCTCTAGAGAGAAGAGGAATGAAGGTCAGCAGGACTAAGACAGAATATATGTGTGTGAATGAGAGGGAGGATAGAGGAATGGTGAGGATGCAAGGAGTAGAGGTGGCGAAGGTGGATGAGTTTAAATACTTGGGGTCAATAGTTCAGAGTAACAGTGAGTGTGGAAGAGAGGTGAAGAAGAGAGTACAGGCAGGATGGAGTGGGTGGAGAAGAGTGTCAGGAGTGATTTGTGACAGACGAGTACCTGTAAGAGTGAAAGGGAAGGTCTACAAGAGGGTAGTGAGACCAGCTATGTTATATGGGTTGGAGACAGTGGCACTGACAAAAAGGCAGGAGTTTGAGCTGGATGTGGCAGAATTAAAGATGTTAAGATTTGCACTGGGTGTGACGAGGGTGGACAGAATTAGGAATAAGTACATTAGAGGGTCAGCCCAGGTTGGAAGGTTTGGAGACAAAGCCAGAGAGGCACAATTATGTTGGTTTGGTCATGTGCTGAGGAGGGATGCTGAGTATATTGGGAAAAAGATGCTAAGGATGAAGCTACCAGGTAACAGGAAAAGAGGAAGGCCTAAGATAAGGTTTATGGATGTGGTGAGAGAGGACATGCAGGTGGTTGGTGTGACAGAGCAAGATGCAGAAGACAGGAAGAAATGGAAACAGGTGATCTGCTGTGGCAACCCCTAACTGGAACAGCCGAAAGAAGATGATGATACACAGTGCTCAAACCTGTATATGTGCGAATTTTGTTAGCGAATCCTGGCATGCTGAATGGTCAGAATGTCGCAAAAACACTGAAATCGACATTTCTGACCACTCTACATCGAAAAATGAGTGCTAACATGGGCCAAAAAGGGGACAGAATTTTGTGATTTGCAACACCTGCATTCCCAATTGTGGGATATTGCTGCACTCCTTTCAGTCATACGCGCTGGACCATCCACTGGTCGACCTTATGATGGTAAACCATATATATATATATATATATATATATATATAAATATATACATATATATGGTTTCAAAATTTGGAATGGCAGCTGTGCAAATGCCGTGTAGTTGAAATCGCGGTTCTCAAGATTTACAGTGCTGAACTGAAGTAGTATGAACTATAATAACAAAAGTAAAGCTGCATTCACTGTTATGAGTTTGGCATTGTGAAAGGAGATTGTGGTACATTGGGGATCAGGGAAATTACCTTTTCCCTCACTGTAGTGTGCTATCGGAGTTGGTATGCAGTATATAATATGCAGGGGGTGTGGGGGGGTGTAGCCCCATCTGCAAAATGTAACCGCTAACAGATACTTTTGATTCAGAAGGTTCAGAGTTTTGAATGGGGACATCGCGATTATCAGATCTGAGATTTTGTACTAAACCGTGAGTACATTTTCATCTATTAGGTTTGGCATTGTGAATAAACGCACAACTGCCATTCTACATTTTGATAGTAAAACCTTTATATATGTATGTATGCATATATATATATATATATATATATATATATATATATAAAATATATAAATATTACTGTATCTTTGTCTCTCTCTTGCAAATACCTTGAAGCGATTGATCATACCAACGCTTTAAAGAGTATAATTCTACTCGTAAGCTGTGCCTGCAACTGAACAACTTATTATGCATTATAATGCTATGCTAGTATTGTTTTAATATGCTGTTAATACTGATTATGTTCAGTCTAAATTATATTTAACAAACTATGCCACTAGTTTTAAGCTCTTAGCCTACAGCGCTAGAAAAGAGATAAATTAGCAGAGCCATCCATATTGGAAATAAAGCTTGTTATCAAGAAGACTTGCCACTTGGTTAAGCTAGAAGGATATTCTCTTTGTTGGTTTGTGTGTAAATAAGTATTCCTTATGACTCTTGATAACAATAGATTGTTCTGTTCACTATAGCAGCGTTCTTACTGCTCTCCTTTAACAGTTGGGCAATCGTGGAACACGTAGAGTGTTCTCTTTCCTCTTGCTGCACCTAGGATATATTGTTATTTAGCCTTCCCCACTAAAGCTAGTTGAATTTGTGTATGTTTGAGAATGTACTGATTGAATTTTAACTTTCTGTTATAGCTTATATAGCCTTCCACACTAAAGCTAGATGAAATTGTGTAATTGTGAGAATATTCTGATTGAATTTTAACTTCCTGATGTAGCCTATGCTGAATTAAGTTGCCCTATTTGACCAATCCTTTTATTACCTATGTTCGTAAAGCAGGATTCAGATACACATGTGCATTATAAGTGTGCTCACCAGTCATGTGTGTCCTAAACTAAGAGTACCTGCCTTAGATATGAACTGAATATCATATCTATATATCAGCAATTAGATCAGCTAACTGATGTACATGCTAGTCTGCTATACTATGAATATAGTTTTGCTTTATCTGAAATGGTTAAGCTATGACCTGTTAGACTAAATGTTCCTACCTGTTTTATGCAAAGAAGTACCTAGCCTGTAGCCTTGAATTAAGAACCTTTTATTGAAGGATTTTTTTTTGTATGTGGAATTTATTTGCTTAAAGTACCTTGCTTGAACTAATCTTTTATTTTTTACCTTCTATGTCTTTACACCTTTTCTTTCTTTCCCAGTAGTACCTAGCTATACAAATTGTTTATGCTGCAGTACTCTCAAAATCCTCCTGCCTGAAGACTAAGGACCCCTTCCAGGTTTCCAGCTGCCTCCCAACCAGACACCTTCTCAAAGAGGAAGCAAGAAAGTATGTGCTTGATTACACCTGACAATTAGTCTGTCTGTATCTAGTTTTTCAGGTGGTTTTATAGTATGCTTCCAAGCCAGGATAGCCAGCAGCCTTACTCCATCCCTACCACATAACCTATTTCCTGCTATATGTTAGACCAAACTTTACACTTACTAAACATCTGTTGTAGTACATAATTTGTCCACCAGGTGGCACCCCTACCCAATCCTACCTTCCATAGGTCTATCCCTCTGGCTCACAGTCTATCTTACCTTACTGCTGCGGTGGCAATCTTGCTAGCAATCTTGCCTGCTTTAGATTCCTAGTTGTACCCCATTTGTTACAAGGTATTTCTCTATCTCTACTTCCTTCATGTCTACTCTTTCCCTCAACTATACTTACCTTCAATAGTCAGTGCTCTGCTGATTGTTTCTATCTGAACTTATCCTCCTCCTCTTGTCTCTTCCCGCTCCATTCGCCCTGCGGGCTCACTCCGCTCCCCTACCCTACCCCCAATTCCCACCCACCCCAGGTGTCCTAGACTTCTAATACCAGACCATACCCTCCTCCACAATCCAACAAATAGGATACTCTCTCTACCCTTTATAACTACACCACACCCACACAGCACACATCCCTATCACTAGCCCCCTCCTGCTGTACCTTTACTTCCACTTAAACCTCTCTTATACTTTAATCTTTTCTCACCTTGCTTAAATTTCCTTTACTTATACACTCATGTCTACCACTTCTAGCTAGACACCAACTAAGCTATGTCTTAACCTCTTTTGAACACCAAACTTATTTTTCAATATCATTATCCCACCAAACAATTAGCTACACATAGCCACACCTTCACCCATAATAATTTAAATATCTTATCCACACCTACATACTTACTAGTAAAGTACCACAGACTGGCACACATTAAATACAATAGCCTATTACCTAAGAAAGCTCAGTATCAAACTAATAACTTACATTATATTTTGCTTAAACTAAAAAATAATTCCTTACAAGATGGAGACATACATCCCAATCCAGGCCCAACCAATATCCTTTCTACTGAATCTATAACCATTAAACCCTCCATCCCACACACCCAAAACAAACACCCTAATGCACTCCTTATAGCACACCTCAATATACAGAGTGTTAATAACAAAGTTGCCCATCTCCATGATCTCTTGGATGTACACTCCTTTGACATTCTATGTTTAATAGAGACATGGCTAAAACCAGCAACCCAGGAAAATCAAATCCTCCCATTAGGATACAATATACTATGACTAGACCATTCAAAGAGAAAGGGAGGGGGAGTAGCAATTCATTTCAAGGATGGATTACAAGTCACCTCTTTACCTTATAACCCACCAAAAGACAGTAATGCAGAAGTTCTTATTTCTAAAGTACAACTTAATTCTAATAAATCTTTGTACATCTTTTGCATCTACCTACCTCCTGGAAACAATGTATCTAAACTTGAAGACATACTTAATTGGGTATCATCAACCTTCCCACAAGAAACTATAATCCTCGGTGATTTCAATATTGACTGGAGATGCATTGGTACTGACCATCCTACTTCTCATATTAACCTTCATGGTTTCTCACAGACCATCACCTCCCCAACTAGAATTAACAAACCTACCAAAAAAGAGAGCACCTTGGATTGGATCCTTATTAATAACTACCACCAACCCTACAAAGTAGATGTCTTCCCTGATGATGTAAGTGACCACTCTTTGACCTACATAATCAGGCAAAAGATTGATATCCCACACCAAACACCATATAGGACTATACGGTCAAACAAACAGTTTAACCAAAGGTTATTCCAAACTGAACTTAGCTCTTGTGATTGGTCTCCCCTAAAAACCCTCCCTCTTGAAGAGGCTGTTAAACACTTTAACTCTACCTTCTTAAATATCCTTGACCAATATGCACCAAAGCGTACTATCAGAACTAGGTCAAAACCAGCCCCATGGCTCACTAAAGACACCAGGCAAAAAATGTTACTTAGAAATAAAGCCTGGACTAGGTGGAGGACTACAAAAATCTTAACAGATCAACAAATATTTAAACAAATGAGAAATATGACAAAAAAGCTATACTTTCAGACAAAAAAAAATATTACTGTAAAATGCAGCAAACACACCTAAACAATCTCCAGAAATTCTGGGCAAGTATCAATAGTCTGTTACACCCAGGTCACTGCAGCACACCAACCCCAACTGGTGCTAATCATGAGACTCCCAACCAAACTGCTAATGCCTTTAATAACTTTTTTACCAAAGCCATCCAATCTCTAGCCAGCCAGCTAACCCCTGACAGCTCCAGCCTCCCTAACCCCATTTCTAGCTCTCTTCCTACTTTCATATTTCAACCCATCTCTACTAATTTCATCTACAAACTCATTCTAAAACTTAAGCCTTGTACGCCTTCTGCTGACCAGATTCCAGCACAATATCTGCAAAAAGCAGCTAAAGCAGTAGTTTATCCAATATCAATCCTAATAAACAGAACCATTAATGAGGGAACCATCCCAATCATCTGTAAAATCTCACACATTATCCCCCTGCATAAAGGTGGTAACTCCAATGAATATTCCAACTATCGACCTATAGCCCTACTATCCCCTTTAGCAAAAATAATGGAAAAATGTATTCATCATCAGCTTCTAGACCACTTACTACAACACAACTTACTAGCACAAAGCCAACATGGCTTTAGACCATACCATAGTACCACTACAGCCCTCTTATCCTTCACTGACACCATTAACAGAAGTCGCAATAATAATGCTCTCTCTTCAGTTCTGTTTATTGATCTATCAAAAGCTTTTGATATGGTTAACCACACGTTGCTTATAAACATTCTTAAATCACTTTCTCTCGATACTCTAGCTGTACAATGGTTCAGCTCCTTTCTAAGCAACCGACAGCAAGCTGTTATGTGGGAAAATAATCTATCATCCCTCCTACCAGTTACACTAGGTGTTCCCCAGGGCTCCATTCTAGGTCACCTATTATTCTCTATTTTTATTAATGATCTCTGTAAAGCTATTCCTCATGCAACCTGTATACAATATGCAGATGATTCCACAATAATCTGCACAGCCAAATCTTTATCAGAACTACAGTCTCTAACTCAGAAAATGTTTAACACAGTAGAGTCATGGTTCTTAAAACGATGCCTCCTCCTGAATCCTAAAAAAACTAAGCTCCTGCTTTTTACCCCTACCCGGAAGCATATACCTATAGATTTCTCTGTTGCGTCTAACAATGGTACCGTCATATCCCCTGATGCTACCACCAAGCTCCTAGGAATTACTATAGACAGCAGCCTTAACTTTGACTCCCATATTAATAACACTATAAAAACAGTCAACAGAAAAATGGGCTCCCTATATAGAGTCAAATCCTTCCTCACTCCTATAGCAAGATCTACTATTGCCCACTCCCATCTAATCTCAACACTACTTTATGCCTCACCAATCTATACTAATCTGTCAAAACATAATTGTTTCAAACTAGCTACATCCTATAATAATATTGCAAGATTTGCCACTGGTAATCCCTATAGAACCCATCACTGTCAGAATCTAAAACAACTAGGATGGCTTGAGCTACAAAATCAGCTTCAATATAGTCAACTTATCATTGCACATAAGATCCACTACCTCCCAAATAATACTCCGATACTTTCAAACATCATTACCCCCTATAAAAATCTTACTAATTTACGATCATCAAATAAATTGTTAGTTAACATTAGTAAGTCAAACAACTTGGCAGGTGATTCTCTGTTCTCAAACACTACTGGGAAAAACTGTAATCTTCTACCTACTGTCCTAACTTCTCTTCCTTCTCTACCCCTCTTCAAACAAAAACTGAAAATATTCCTCAGAACAAAATGGCTATGCCCTTGCAACAACCCTGACTAGCTGATTAACTCTACTAATTTTCCCTCTACTTATCCCTCTTGACACCTTTGTTCTTATTTCATTTGTAAGTAGAACTGTTTACTTGTAAGCTACTATGATTGACTCTTTATAAATGTATCCTATAATTTTGTAAATAGTACTCTTTTTTTTTAAACCATTGTCTTTGATGTATTGTAATTAGTTACTTACCAGTGTGTTTGATATTTTTGTAAATAATTACTAACTAGTGTGTACCTAAATGTACATCAATATTTTTTGCTCTATGTAAACTCTATTTTATTCTACACTATTTTACTTTTTATTTGTTATTGTCCTGGAGCTTTTCTCCCCGGGCCTCTACTGAAAATGGACATATATCCAGTTAGACTAGCCCGGTCAACAAATGTAAAATAAAAATAAAATTAAAAAAAAAAATATATATATATATATATATATATATATATATATATATATATATATATATATGTATATGGATCCCTACCAGAAGACCGAACACTCATGTTGCTAAATTTCAAATAATTGAACAGAGAATATCAAAGTGGAAAAATAAAGTAAAATTTTTTTTTTTTTTTTTGCATTGTGGTAAGCCTGCCTGCATCCCTACCCACTGCTAATTATATATACCAATTCCCAGCTCACACTACTGTGGAGAAAGGACCAATACCCCAGTCCTCTCTGTGATGCAATCCTGCACAATAAAGGTCCCTGCAAAAAGCAGGTGTTTACTTTGATTTTTCCAATTCAATATTCTGTGCTTCAATCTTTTTTGCTCAATCATATGAAATTTTTTAACATGAGCATTTGTTCTTCTGGTAAGGATCCGTATAGCTATATCTATATCTATATCTATAGCTATATCTATATCTTTATCTATATCTATAGTTATATCTATATCCATATGTATATCTGTGGGTCTATATGAAATTGTCGAAATGGCATTACAGTGAATGCTGTTTCAACGACACATAAAAAGTGAAATGCAAACAGCAAAAGCTTAGGTCAGCGATTTTTTTCATAGGGAAAAAAATCGCTTGACCTGAGCCATGACATTGCCCTTTACCCCACTATAGTGCGATCTCGGAGTTGGTATATTTAGTTACAGGGGGTGTGGGGGGCACAGCCCCCCACATTGAGGGGTGTGGAGCTTGAGGCCTCCCACTTTGAAATGTTTTAACTTGTGCATTTTGTGTTGTTGGTCTACCGATTTTTTTCCCTAGAAAAAAAATCGGTGACCTGAGGTTTCACTGTTATTGTATTTCGTTCTTTATGTGTCATTGAAATGGCATTCACTGTAATGCTGTTTTGACAATTTAATATAAACCCTATATCTATATCTATATCTGTATCTATAACTATGTTTATGTCTATATCTTTATCTATATCTATATATAGAAGGGGAGAGAGCTAGACATAGGCAAATATTTACAAGTATTTTGGAGATTTAGAACACAGTGAAAATTCTCTTAGTAAATATAACTTCCATAATTTCTGCTCACTGAAATGAGCAGTTCCAGAACGTCTTTATGCTTTTTTTAGCGTACTGTGAAATCATAGTGCATGAAAGAAGTTTTTCTACTCATGCAAAATGTTTTACTTTTGACCATGGATATGCAAGTGTGGGGTTACTATATTAAGGTAATGGGGTTAAGGAAATGAGTACACCTAACATGGAGGCTGCAGGGAGAGGGTCTCCCCCCCTAATGAAAATGCTTTAGTGTTCTCAATCATGGCTTTGAAGGGTGCATTATTCAGCATATTTACATTGTAAAATATGTATTCACCTCTAGTAGGAAATTTCATTTAGACAGATAGATGGATAGTTAGATAAGTATTATGTGGCATATCACTGCACAAATTTCATTACCTGCTGAAATATTGGTTCATAGGTTCATAGGTAGGTACTAGGCTATCTGCATGAAGGCATTTATAAGCCTAGCCAGAATGTGTTGGCTTTCGCCACCCCCTTAGATTAGTTCCCTGTGCCTCTGTCCAGCAGAGCCACTGAAGAGATCCCCGGGGTGAACTTTCTGTTTCCTATACACTCGTCAAGGTTTCTTGAAGAGTGTTAGCAAGGAGCTCTGCCTAATGTAGATTGGAATCTTGTTCCAAACCATGGGAAGTCTCTGGGACAGGAATCTATCCCTCCAGCATGTCCTATTTATTGTTGTGGTAAGGTTTAGATCCCTAGAGCGTGTGGCTCAAGGGGATAAGGTTTTCTTTAGGTGGAGCATGTCCATCAATTCTGGGTTGGACATGGCCTTGTATGCCAGGCAGAGATCACCTCTGAGTAGGCGGTATTCAACCAAGTACAGCTGGAGTTTCTTCGGTCGAGCGGCATAGGGCATCTATTTGAGGCCAGTGATCCTCTTGGTGAGGTACTTCTGTGGTCTTTCCAGCTGTTTCAGGTTCTTGTAAGGTACATCCCAAATGGGGCATTGTACTCTATGATGGGTCTGATGAGTGATGAGTAGAGGGGCACAATGACCTCTTTTGATCTGGATGCAAACCCTTTTGTGATTAGGTGGGCCACATAGAAGGATTTTCTAACCACTTTGGCAATGTGATTATCAAAGGAGAGATTACTAATACTATTACCTTATTAAGTTTTCTGTATTTAGGGTGCTACCACCTATGTGGTAGTTTGTGTGTACTTTGTTTTTTCCAAAGGGGTGACTATGCACTTTTTGGCATTTAGCTTGAGGCCATGATTTTGACACCAGGTATCTGTCTCAGTGAGACACTTTTGGAGGATGTCTGTGTCTGCCAAAAAGTCAATTATAGCCCCTAGTTTGCAGTCGTCTGTGAACTTGGTCAGCCATAGTCCTCCTGTGCTTGCCTGAACCTCTGAGAAGTATATGCCGAACAGGAGGGGTCCTAGAACTGAGCCCTGCGGAACTCCACTTGTAACTGGTTTAGAGTCAGACCTAGCTCCCGCAACTCTCACCATGTGGGTTCTGTCCATGAGCCAATTGGCAACCCATATTGTGACATAGGGGTTTATGTTCAGGCTGGTGAGCTTGTCTATAATACCAGAATGGAGAATGGTGTTGAAGGCCTTTGCGAGGTCTAGGTATGCTGTGTGTGCCACCTTTCCCTCTTCTATAGCCTTGGTAACTGTCTCAAAGAAGTCCATCAGGTTTAGGAGGCATGATCTGCCCATAACAAAGATGAACTGGGTAGGGTCCAGTGTTTGGAGGTTCCCAATGTCTCTGTTAATGAGTTCCATGATGATGCACTCCATAACCTTACAGACCAAGCTAGTCAGGCTTATAGGGCAATAGTTCCTGGGGTCTGTTGTGGCTCCACCTTTGTGGAGCAGAATAACCGTTGCTGTACGCCACTCTATGGGTACATAGCCTGTGGAGAGGCTGAGTTTGAACAGTGTATTTAAGTGAGGGGTTAGTTCATCTTTGAGCTTGTGTAGGACACAGCCTGGGACACCGTCCGGTCCCATTGATGCTGTGTTTTTGGCTTTGGAGATTTCTGTTTTAACCTGAGTGTCTGTGATTTTAGGGGCTCTACATTCTTCTGGTATGGTTATGGGCCCTTTTGGGGGTGAGAGGGGGGTGAAGTTTGCACTGAACCTGTCTGCCAGGATGTTGGCAATATCGGTCGGTTCAGTGTATTTTGTGCCATTCTGCATTAACTCCCAGCAGATCTGAGCATTGCCACTTAGATTCTTGACATAGCTAAAGAATGCCTTATGGTTATCTTTGGAGTCCTTGGCAGTTTTTCTTTCAAAGCTCACCTTGGACAATTTTATGAGGGAACGTAGTTTCTTGCTGATACTGATCAGGGATGTCTTCTCTTCTTGGGATTTTACTCTTTTCTGTACTAGTTTCCTCCTTCTATTGTATAGCTTGTTTATGGCAGGGGTCCACCAGACTGGTTTCCTTTTCTTGGATGAGTGATTCTTGGTTTTGCTTGAGATAGCACAATCCATGCATTCTTTTAGGTTCCCGTAGAATGCATTAGTAAAGGATTTAGCAGCTTGGACAGCATTATCCTTTAGCATGGGGGCTTTGAAACTTTCCACCTCGGTCTTAAGTAACATGAAGTTTGCTTTTGAAAAGTTTTTCATGGTGGTTTCTTTGTCCACGGGTGGGGGCGGAATGTGGATATCCAAAGTGATTTGTTTATGGTCAGATCTAACCAGCGAGGGGTTGACCTCTGGTGCGGAACATCGGTCACCCATGTTGGTGATGACCAGGTCCAATATGTTGTCACTTCTGGTGGGAGTGTTGACCAGTTTATCCAGGGTGTTTGAGTTTATAAATTCTTAGTTAGTACTTGAGTAGTTCTCCCTGTTAATGTTTGGGTAGTTGAAATCACCCAATATTAGGGTGTTTGGTAGGACCTTTATGTTTCCCAGTGTTTCCAGAAATGCGGAATGGGGGTCCTGGGACATGGTGGGTGATCTGTAGCAAGCTACAATTTGAACTGCAGTTTTTCCCATTGTTTGTTGCACGTGGATGATCTCTGAAGCATCGTGCTGTGCCACTAACCTGGAGGTGTGGGCATCCTTGATGAATATGGATACTCCCCCACCTTTTGCATTTTGGTCTGGGTTCTGTGGCCGAAATGTATGGCATGAGTTGTAGCCTGGTAGTGCTGGGATGTTCTCTGGAGCCTTAAACCAGGTTTCTGTTACTACACATATATCGATTTTCTCCATACTGAGCAGTGCCTCATGTGTGTGCATTTTGAGGTTTAGACTTCTGGCATTGAGTAGCATTACCCTCAGATTTTTGTTACTTGTGCTATTTACGGTGGGTTTGTCTTTTGAGCCTTGCCTAAAAAAGACACTATGGGGTGGCAAGATCCTTGGCCAGTATTCGAAAGTCTAAAGGTGACAGGTGCAAGCTGTCTCTAGCAAAGCAGCGTGGCTTGTCGAGCATGTCATCCCAGGCGGGCAGACACTGGATCCCCTTTGAATGACACAAGCAACTTAGCCAATTGTTGAAATTGATATTTTTTTTATACTGTTGCATCATTCTTGGTGAGGGCAGGATGCTACTCAGGGTCAGTGTCATACCGGCCTGGGCTATGTGATCAGAGAGCTCTTCCATGTCTCTTTTCATGTAGTCCAGGGAGGTATGGCTCAGGTCATTCACACCAACATGGACAATGACAGAGTCGCACTTGTACTTGTTCTGGAGTGACCTGAGTGCTTGTGTTATGTGTTGGATCCTGGCACCAGACAGGCAGCTAACAGTAACCTTCTCCTTATTCAGCCTAGTGAGTGGGACATCAGTGTGCCTGACTATAGAGTCACCTATTATTAGTTTGTTGGGTATGTTATTTTGCCTTAAGGGCTGTGATTGTGTGGCATGCTGGTTTTGTGAAGTATGTGTTTCGTGGTTTGTGTTGGGGGGTGGAGGTTGCTTGGATGTCTGCTTTGGAGGTCTCTGTTGCTTTTGCAGATTTTTATTTAGAGCCGCCGAGTATGTTTTCGTGTATTTATGTGTGTTTTTTGCCGGTGCTTGTTTAATGGGTCTATGTGAGACTGGTGGTGTGATGCCAGTATTTCCCTTCTCCTCTTGACTGTCTGATCCAGTCTTGGGTTGAGAGAGCTTAGCCTCCAGTTTGGCTGTATAATTGCATCTCTCGCATGTATTAGTGTTTGGTGGTAGGAGGAGAGGGTTGTCTGTGTACAGGTGGCAGTTGTAACATTGCCTCAAAATGCCCAGATTCACCAGTTGGACTGGAGAGTACACCTGAAACTGCCCTTTGGACATGCCTGGATAGGCACAGTGAACTGTTTTACTGAATAGCTGGTAAGGTCGAATAGAGAGCCTTGTCCTTCTGTACAGTATAGGGGGGTATAGTGCTAGGGTTTATAAGTGCTTGCTATGAGTTTTGAGCAAGTGCCGGGCTGAGAAATGAATGGCTTGAGTGCTTAATTTGAAAGTTTGTCTAGTTCCAAAGGAAAAACTGAAGAGGAGACTAGCTAACCAGCGCTGCCCAGTGTGCAAAACCGGGCAAATGCATTTTTTATAGCAGGGAAATGAAAGAGATAGAAATTAGCCCAAAATGGCCAATAAACTACTAATTTCTGGGCTCTAACCACTTCTCCAGGGACAGATAGGCTGCTCAAAGCTCCCCTCTCTCACAGGTGAACACAGAAACGTCCTGCTATTCAAGTAAGGTATGGGCAAACACAGCTATTTGTAACACAGCCCTGAATTCAGCACTAACCTGAAAACTGAACTATACTAGCTTAGAAAGGCGGGAAATAATTTTTCCAGAAAATAAAGCAGATACAATTAAAAAAAACACTTTAAATGCATAGAAAAGGTTGCTTATTTTTATATATATCTCAGTTCAGAGTTGTAGTCAATGCCTCTAGTAATAAAGTAGGAAGAAATACAGATACAGTAAAAGCAGATGAATAAAGTGCAATTTTTTTATATAAATAAAACAATAGAAAATGAACAAACTGATTTAAACAAGTTACCCAATTAAACAGAAAAATTCCAGCAGTCTTCAATCAGACAAGTTCTAACTGCACACTCCCGCTACTAGGGTGCAGGGGAACCTTCTCCAAAAAAGATAGCCTGGATTAGTGCTCAAGTTATACAAACAAAGCTAGATTCAGCAGGCCTGAATCTGGTCCTATGCTACAGCAATAAGGCGCACCAATTTCAGAAAGAAACAGTTCAAATAAGTAGGCACAATAAGCCTGTGACCAGAAATTCCCAGCTCAGACAGGCAGAATCCAGCCGCTCTTCCCACAAGAGTGCAGACCACAAACTTTAACATAGAATAACTGACCTGAAACCCAAGTGCTTAAACCAGAGCTAATATATTTTTAGAATAGCAGACACTGAGTCTTCAATCAGCAATTCCCAGCTTAGAAGGCTCTTAGCTACCTGTCCTGCCACAACAGTGCAGACCACAAACCTTCTTAATGTAAAACAACTGGTATGAAGCCAAAGTGCTTAAACCAAAAGATTTAGAATAACAGTTACAATTTAATCAGGCTACTACCAAGCAGTAATAAATGCAGCAGAATAAATAAAATTGAGAACTTGTATAAAGAGACAAAAGCAAAATAAAGTAGGAGGAAACACAAATACAGTAAAAGCAGATGAATAAAGTGCAATTTTTTTTTGTTGTTGTTAGTAAAGTGCAAAGTGGGTTGGTCTTCTCAAATCTTCTCTCTGTATTAAGTAGAGTGAACAATAGACTCAGAATATGATCTCACTGTATTCAGTTAAGTGAGCAAATGAGATGGATTCAGGAGGAGTGTTCAAATACAGAGTTGCAGGAGGGGTGGGCAATTCCAGAGCCCCCAACACTAACACAGGATGGGTGGGTGGGAACAAACTGCAGAGAGAGACACAGCACACACACTATTCAGTGAAACACACAATTAGGTGTTTTTCACCAGCTGTATAGTTGGTCAAATTGTCTAATGGCTGAAGTTCATTAGGTCCATCATTACATAATTCCATGGCTTTAACCTTTTCTTCACGTTTGTGTGACCCTAAAATTAGTATATTTAATTTACGGGGGTACGTTTTGGTTTTCTTTTGGTGATCACAAATGTACCCCATTAGTTTACATTTGCAATTACTTTTTTGTAAATTATTTTAGTGGATATTAATCATAATTGTTGATGAGTTTGTTCAACATTTTGTGTTCTTATCAAACATACCAATGCTATCACTTTACATAAGGACAAATAGTTGTTTTTACATTATTATTATGCTAGCATTCACAGATCTTTTATCTCTAGAGCCCCACAGAATGTGAAAGCCTAACCTGCTGGCCAACACAATTTAGATAAATGCAGAAACAAAATATATAATTTAGTTTGTCTGCACACATTTGATGATTTTAATGATGAATTTATAAAGTGTCATATCATTACTGTCTTGATTAACTTTGCATCATTTTTTTTTCAGCGGGTTATATAGTTAAGAACATGAAAATACATTTTCAAATACAACCATCCAGTAAAAGCATATGGCCAGTGTAAATGGTCACATTGCAAACACTGTGGTACATGGAGCTTGTTTAATGTTACAGCTCGTGTTTGGATTTTTTCTGCTGGCAATGTTTACAGAAAGGGCTTCTCCCACAGAAAGGGCTGCTCCCGCAGAATGGGCTGCTCCCACAGAAAGGGCTGCTCCCATTCAAAGTTCCACATTACAAACGGCATTACTAGTGGTACTCACAGTATGCAAATACCTGATAACCACAGATAGAAATCAATATCCTACAGTATAATAGGAGAACAATAACATAGTATTTCACACACGTTTACCTCAGCTGAATGGTAAAGGTTTTAACCAATGACAAATTTGGCTTTTATGATAATTAATAAATGGCAGACCTTCTTTTCAGTTAGACTTGAAACAGAAAGTTATGCAACAACTGGATACATGTTGTTGTAGCCAGTGGTATAATACCATGTAAATTCATATGATATGAGAATGCTCAGCTACACACATACTATGGAAGTGTTTCTGAGAGGCAGACATTATAATAAATGCATACTACTCCAACCACTATGTGCATGCAACTCTCATCACTATGAACTTACAACTCCTACCACTATGTGCATGTTACTCCCACCTCTGTGCATGCAACTACCACCACTGTGTGCTTGCAGTTGGAACCATGTGCATGCTTCGCTGACCACTATATGCATGTTACTCCAACTACTGTGTGCATGCTAGTCCAACCACTATGCGCATGCAACTCACACCACTATGTACATGCAACATCCGCCATTGTGTGAATGCAACTTGCATCACTATGTGCATATTAATCTGATCACTATGTGCATGTAACTCCAACCGCTGTGCACATGCTTTTCATGCAACTCCCACCACTGTGTGTACGCAACTTGTACCACTATATGCTTGCTACTCCCAACAAAATGTTCATGCTACTCTCACCACTATGTATGTGCAACTCCCATCACCATGTGCACGCTACTCCTAATACTATCTGATGAATCTTTCAGTGGGAGACAGTTTCATGGTTTATTCAAGTTTCTGTAGCATACATTAGTGTTATCTTGCCTATCATAGTTTGATATGATATGCCAGTGATAAGTAATAACTGTTAGATGTCTTTTTTAACATTATAAGAACTGTCAAAATTAACAGATACTGCTATTATAAACTTAAATTACTATGACAATCAAACAAAACTATAAAATTTTAGTAAATAATGTAATACATATAGGTACAGTTATCCATGATTTCTAAAATCAGTTTTGTTTATTCAAATAGATAGAAAAAAACAAAAACACATTGTTAGCTGGATATCTGGTTACCTGCATTTGGAAGAAGATTGAGCTCTCAAGACTCATTTATCTGAAGTTCAACTTGATGAGGGTTGGCATTCCTCCACAGGAAATCATTGTCAGTGGGATTTACCAAAAGCTATGCCCTTTTTGGGGAATTTCCCCCTTCTATGAGTTGATGCCACTGTGGAGTTGGTATATGCAAGTTCAGGGATGTGGGGGGCTTTCTTTCAAATCAAGGAAAGCGGGCGGCTTGCCTCCTGAA
Organism: Protopterus annectens; assembly: GCF_019279795.1. NCBI lineage: Eukaryota > Metazoa > Chordata > Ceratodontiformes > Protopteridae > Protopterus > Protopterus annectens. Next base: position 1,488,609,394 of record NC_056737.1, on the reverse strand, counting down.
AAAATATGTTTTGAAGTTTTTTTTTTTGGCCCACTTATAATGAATGCCTGGATATCATTATATTATTGTTAATTGGCTTGTGATAACTTCTTTAAAGTAAATCATTGTCCTTATATTTGCATTTTATATGCCATCCTGAATGCCAAAAAAGTTGGTGTTTTTCAAGAATCTGCATATTAAAGCAATCATTATATGTATAGTCTTTCTTAATTTCATATCATATCATATCATATCATATCATTTGCATGTATCACATTGGCCTCTATTACTGGAGGTTTAAGGTATCACACAGTGAAAACTCTAGCTTGGCTAGGTTTTTTTCTTGTAGTTTTTACTAAATAGTTTGTCTGCGTGATCTTTTTATTCTTTAATTTAATTGTTAGTTGGGATATTTTGCAGGCAACTTAATGGTTATAGAGATCAGCTGGGTATAAAGACCCCATGTTTCTAATGTATAGTGTACATATGCACGCACTACTGACTTTTCTATTTAATTCTCTCCTCTCTCTGTAATCTTTTGGAAAACCCAACTGAATGCTCTGTCAAATGTAAAAAAAAAATGTATTGTGTTATAGTACTTTATCTCTTCTCTATATTAGGAACTTATGCAATAGAATTTCTCTGTATATGCCTATAGTCATTTGTTCTGTAACTTGTCTGTACTGGAGCTTTTCTCCTCAGGTCTCCAGTAAAAATGGGTTTTTAGCCCAGTTGGACTAACCCAGTTAACAAATGTCAAATAAATAAATATAATAAATAGTGAAACATTCACATACGCTGTGCTGACAAGTTCATAAAAAGGTGGGAAATGCATGTCCACAGCTAGTGGGGTTTGGTTTAATTAGCCTGACTATGTCCATAAAGACTTAAAAAGTAAACAGTCATGTACATTCAGAAGCCATATACCTGAAACACTCAATGTCCTTAGGAGGCCATTTGCATATATTCCATGGGTCTCTATTGCAGGTGGTTTAAGGTTTCACAGAGTGAAAACTCTAGCTTGGCTAGGTTTTTCTTGTAGTTTTATTAATTTCATATATAGTAATATCCAAACCTTATGAAGATTTTACACTTCCACAAAATAACAGCCCCAGAAACACTAAATCCAGGATTTAACCTTTGCTTCTGACAAAAACAAAACATACTGGTGAAACAGATATTTGATTCAAAGGATCATTATGCTCCTTATATGAAACAGAGTCCATTCCTAAACCTATTCAAACATAACTTTGACCATTGTATGGGAAATTGCTAATTCATCCTCGGGCTGGCCCCCCATGTCTCTTATAGGCAGAGGCTGATAGTAAACATTCCCTAACTAACACTGGATGGGTAATCATAAATTCATACCCAGGCTGGCTCCATCATGTCTCCTATAGACCTAGGCCAGCAGTAAATATTTCCAAATAACATATCCCTCCCCCACATACTTTTTAGGAATCATAACATACCCCTCCTAACTAATATATGTCTCCTAACAAACATACCTCCCAATTAAGATGAACATATTAACAAGGGATGCAATTGGGTTGGGTTACATGGCTAGACTTATAAAGGCCCTGGTGGTCATTAGCCTAGTATATACCTATGAACCTATGGAGCTATGAGACAAGGACATTATCTTAGTATATACCTATGAACCTATGGACCTATGAGACAAGGTCATTATCCTAGTATACACCTATGAACCTATGGACCTATGAGACAAGGTCATTATCCTAGCATATACCTATTAACCTATGTACCTATGAGATAAGGTCATTATGCTAGTATATACCTATGAACCTATGGACCTATGAACACTGGTCTAAATTTCACATCTAACAAGGCCTTAGTATTAAGATACTCTGACTTTCCCATAGCACATGTACCTACTCACCTAAATTGTCTTCACCCATTTCAAGTTCATTTTTCTTTCTCACTCAATTAAACTAATGCTTATCTATCCATCTAATTAATTTTATGTTTGTTTGTTTAACTAAATCCTCATGTCCAGTCAGCAGAGTAAAATGGACTAGTTTGTATGTGTCCCAATTATTTGCAAATGTAGGAAATGGAAGATACTTAAAGAAATAACCACCTAGCATATCTGTTTGGCATTCTACAAAAGGGCTGCAGATTTGGGCATGAAATTCTTATAGCGGTTTTCTGAACATCACTGCAAACGCTAAGCATGAAAGAGAGTTTTATTTTCCTTCTCCTGTAACAGTGTTTGACTACTGGAATTGAAATAGGAATGTTAAAGTCAGTGTTAACTCAGAAACAGCACAGGAAGACTAATATACAACAACTAATATACAACAACTAATATACAACAACAATCTGAATGCAAACTGATTAGGCGACTACCTAGTAATATAAACCCTGTTTAGACCAAGTAAAGTAATAACTCTCAAAATCATGAAGCAGAAAGAACCAAAATGTAAGAATGTGCAACAACCTAAAATTGGGATATTGATTTTGGGTGTACAGCAGTTTAGACACAATTTTTGACAGCTATAAATGTTAAAGCAGAAACCCTATGCCTTAAAAATACATTAGTTATGCATTAAATATGTACCGGACAGTCAAGAAAAATCTTGTTTTCTCATTATGTTTCTATGCTACAGAAAGATGCTGGTATCTGTCTATTAGCTGGCCAGAAATGGCATAATTTGAGTAAGCTCTTTATATAAACAGGAACAAAGGTAGTGGTTATTACTCAAGGCATAAATACTAAGCACATCACTGCTGCATCTTCTAATGCTAGACTATACATATGTGTGTATGTGTGTGTGTGTGTGTGTGCGTGTGTGTATATATATATATATATATATATATATATATATATATATATATATATATATATATATATATATATATACACATATACATATATATGTATACATATATATTTTAATTAGGTAAATGTACTGATGCACTGGGTAAATGAAGACTGAGGGAATCAAACCCTGGGTCTATAAGATGAAGCTCATTAGCACTTTACAGCAGTAATGTTTTCCACTAAATGGTCTACATGACAACAACATCAATAAACTAAATCTTAACTAGTTTGTGAGACTTGGAATAATCTGTATAATAAAACAAAATATTACACAAGCACTAAAACAGAAAATAAGAGATTATTTATAGTGGATGCAGTTTCTTTCTAGTATAAGCCAAGCAGACAAAACTCCTTTTACAAAGTTGCACAAAATGTAAAAGAAATCTCATTATAACTTAAGAGACCAAACAATAATGTTGGAGTGAGATTACTAAAAGCTTTACAGGACACATTTACATGTTATTTACTGTATTTATTGTATATTTTGCTTCTACATTGATTTTAGTGCATATTCTCAGGTAATGGAAAGCTATAGAAGTTGCCAGTTACTTTGATCTGACCTCATAAAGTGTGTTTAATATGATTACCAGATTAGAAGAAGGTTGCCGGAGAAGTGTCAAGAAATTGACACTTTCACAATTTAAAATGTTTAGTATCTGCAGTATTCTTTCCATTAACATCTTTCTTTGTGTAGTATAGTTTTATAGACCTGTGCATTCGTTCAATTGATAGATGCCTTAAAGGTACAGAGGGCTTTAAATGCATTCTTCAGCTACCATATAGCTAAAAGGCATACAAAGATATGAAACAGAAAATGAGACGTAACAATACAAAAAGCATTAGTGGCAGAACAGTGGGGTTTCTCCCTAATTTGACTTTCCCTTCAGGTGGTCTGCAGCTGTATCCAAACAGGTTGCTCTTCAGTCTCCCCCCATGCATCTACAACAAAGCACTATCTGTATTCACAAGAATACATTTAGTAATGTGGAGTGATTTAGGACTGAAAATAAGAAAAAGTATTTTTCAGCATAGCCTGAGGTAACTCCCAGTGCCAGATACAGACAGTAGAGTTCTTGTCTGAATAGCTTTGCAAGAAAATAAAGGCTATCAGAAACTCAGTTTGCATGACTCAGAGAAGCTCTGTTCCAGTTTATGCGTGTATCTATTTATAACTGCATACTTTGTCAGTTTAAGCAGAGATCAAACTTGTGCATACATATATACCTGATTATCAGAATATAATAATTGTTTTGTTAATGAGCTGAGATTTAATAGAGAGAGCCTATCTTAACAAGATATCATTGGTACTATTGCTATGCTCTAACGAAGTAAGGAAATATTTTGTTGCTCTAAGCTATCGTTTGTCAGGTTGAGTTCATATATCTGCTACTCTCATGCTAACATTGTGCATTTTAAGACAGTGTTTAAAGTGGATAGACAAAATGACAGCATACAACTTTTACTTGCAATCTGCGTAGCATTCTATATGTATTCCACATAAATCAGCTATGTAGCCACATTATAAAACTGAAAAAAAAAAAAAAACATTTGCAGTATGTCATTTTTTTTTGCTGTTAGTTTGTGCTGCCTTGTTTCAGGAATATTGTTTTATTCCATACCCTGAATACTCATCATATATTTGTATGTATGTTATCTGATATGCTTACCTTTGATAAACACAATTGCCCAGTTCAGACTACCAGATGCTTTCAATTTTGTCTCATCACTAAATCTTCCTCTCTGGCTTTCAAATATAAACTCCATTATAAACTCATACATCATGATGATGCCTGTGAACATATCGCAGCCAAATAAAAAGTGATTTATAACTTAAGCATTAACGTTTCATTTTTATGTTCTTATCAAGCAGCGATGTGAAATAGGAGGTAATGTTGTTACATTAACTTTAAGGAAATTATTTGCTTTTCATCAAAAAGGCAGCACTACTGTTAAACTATAGAGAACTCATAACCGCTACAATGCAAGGGGATTATTAAAAAGTGTTAGAAATACTTATTTCAGGGAAGACACAGACTTGAAGTCAGCATTTAGTTTGACTTAAACAAGTTCAGTCCATGTAAAATAGCTATTCTGAGTACATAAGAGCATAATTTTATTGAATCACTATTGCATATAAGCATATAGTATCCAATGTTGCTTTATGTTGGCTGCAGTCTTTTAAGGAATCACTTATTAAATCAATACAGTGCACACAAAAAAGTATCTGTTAATCACACTGGGTTAACACTTAATAAAAACAATAACTGTGTTGTCAGAATTTTATTTCTGACCACGTCCCTCCCTGACACTATACACTGTAATTAAGTTTATTTTCCTCCAAAGGGTAACTCCTAAACATTTCAAAACAAAGTACTAAATACAGTTTCCATACTGTTATTTATGTCTCCTCCATTTGTGTCATTTTAAATGTGCTATAATCTTAGAATTCATAATCCAGAACATAAAATATTTTCAGTCATTACTATATGTCTCTGGAAAATATTTCACAAATATAACACACACCACTTAATCAGTATTTAATTAGCCTGTCACAGTGCTCGACTATCACTAAAGTCTGCCCAATTTAATTACTTCCACTCGTGGGATACATTTTGAAAAACAATATTGCAACAGAATGAAAGTTTTGTAAGGCCGGCAGATATTACCTCAGTATGAAAAGAAGCAAGATTTAATTTAGAGGAAGATTTAAACCATGGCTGGAAAGGATATAACTTTCATAAAATTATATTGTAATACTACTCTTCTTAAAAGTTATTTGATGCGGCTGCTGAGGAAAAAATACACTGTAAAAGATGAAATATAATGAAACACAAATTACATTTTTAATAACATTTTTAGCTACCAAATTTAAACAATGACCATCAAGCCGACCATTCCATCACCTCTCAGTCCCAGTAACAGGGTACATGGTGAAATGAAAGGAGAGAGCTAGGGAACTCACCCATTATCCTGTGTTAGGCTAAGATATATTTTTAACATTCCCACAAACCTTCTCTTGCTGGCTGGCAGCATGGTTTAAGGGTTACTCTGCTGAATTTTTCTTGCAGGTATTTACTTCTTCATCCATGCAGTGAATGTTTTGGCTGGTCTTGTGACTCCAAAGTACCTTTGCATGCAGAGTACATTATAAGTGTCCTCCCAAGAATGTGCTCCTGTTGAACACCAAAAATCAATTGCATTTTTCCCTTAATGGATTGCGAGCTTCAGACCCCCAATTCTAGCTAAATCATATAGTGTTCTCTTGTTAAAAATAAAACCTAGGTCTCACATGTTGCAGTCCAGTCCAAAAGTCTCTACAGCATGTGGAACAGTCAGACATGACTCATATTTTGAGTTAGCTTTCATGTAGTAATGATAACATTCAGCCATTAATAGTGAGTTACTTTATGCCCCCACAGTATTTTCTCTAATGATTGTGTACACATTTTATTTAAATACAATTTTGTTGTAATGTTTTGGTGATTATTTTCCTTAACATTTATTGTTATAATGCAGATAACCAAACAGTCCTTGAAATTAAAAGGAATCATAAGAACAAAGCTGTCTATTCACAATTTTGTGGTCAGAATTGTAGAAAACAAACTCCTCTTCCCACAAGATTGCTCTTTATTTTTTTCTTCCAAAATGATATTAATGACATCCAATATATATTACGATAACAGAATGAAATGCCCCAGACATTAACGATAAGATGTCACAGTTTCATTTGACAATTGAACTCATCAAGTTTTTCTGATGAAAAATGTATTGAAATTGTCATACATTGCTTATACTAGCGCAACCATGTTTCAGTTTTAGACATTCTTTGTAAATATGAATATGTTCAGATTTGTAAGTATTTTTTTCTTTATTTGATTTTGCAGTTAATCCTGTTCTCACCATTTGTCGTGCAGTAAGTTAATAACCCATCAGAATATCCCTACCATCTAGGTAAATTATTACCACCTGACCATAGTTACAATAAGTCTAACTGCAACAGACCAAAGAACTGCTTGTTTTAACTTAATGACTTCACTAGAATGCATTTTTATTATGCAAAAATGACGGCTGTATTCCAGACTGGGATGTCGTAACCTCTTTGTCATTTTCCAATGAAAGAGGCTGTACCAAATAGGCAGAACACACCATAATTAGCAGTTGGCAGGAATAGCAGTAAATCTGTATGAGTTTTGAATGATTTGCCTACATTGTTGCTTTGTTGACAAATGATGCTGTACATGTTAATGTTCCTGAAATGTTCCCACTGCACCTGATGTGCCAATAAATGCCAGCCAGCTGTATGAATTATGGAAATAAGATTTTTGTTTATGTATGTATCTCATACATTTATATTACAGCATGCAGGCTGACAGATTTAATGTCTGGAGTTAAAATGAAAAAGGAATTGCTACCTGCTGACGTATATAGTGAAAACTTTAATGGATATTTTGAATAATATGTCTAAAATACTTTGCAGTTCTACTGTCTGACCGTGAATTCCTTTGACTATTGTGAGTCAGTTCACACCAGTATACTGAGCAGAAGACCTCAATTAATCAGCCGTGCTGCTAGGTGCCTTGTTTAATGACTTCTGTGTTAGAACATCACAACATGCTGCATGGCAAACTGTGAGAATAAATAGAAGTTTGTATTGTAAATAGATTACAGAAGCCAACCTGCATTTAAAGATCTTATTCTGACTGGACAGCAACACAGCAGATAAAAGAATTTTATATGAGCTTGATAAAGCATTGTAGTAGCATGTTATGGGTTAACACAATATGAAGACTGCAGAACACCATTTATAAAATAAGGAGGATGCATATTAAGACTGAAATCCTGATGCTAGCTGTCTAACAGAGAGAGAAAGAGAAAGAAAGAGAAACAGAAACTGCTGGAGAGAGGTAGACACACAAGCCAGAGAAGACAGGAAAGAAAAAAGAAAGTTGGTGTGTAACCCTTAACACTTGTTTTCTGACTGTAATCTTGACAAACAATATTATATTTCTCTTCATCAATGTATTTGTGTTTTTCTTAGATTTATTTTACATTTGTTTTGTTTTCTCCAACAAAATGTAGAAAAAAAAATAAATGTTTGAATATCATTGAAAGCTTCATTGTGTAGCATTTGTGCAGTCATTTTTGTATCCCATTATTTCATTTGTGTACTTGGTTGAAGCAAATGTTTGAAGGTAGGCAGGCTAGCTGTTATTCCAATCAACAGATTAGCAGGGTACAATTTTGGGAGGGTTCAGAGGTGAAGGCATCAGCATCTCAACAAACTGAAAAGCCTATATACAGGTTACTTGAAGTGCTAGTTGTAGGACAACTACACAAAAGTTCTGCAGTAGGTATCAAAAAAAAAAAAAACAATGCCATCTAGGGAAGAAATTAATCAATGAGGCACAGTAAATGAGTGACATTACCCCTTAGCCATTATGGGATTTTAAAACTTGTGTCATAGAAAGTATAGCTAACATTACAACAGAAAGTAATGGAATGCATTGCAAACTTTCCATGGTGCATCAGACATTACCTTCAGAAAGTTAAGCAATTCATGTTATGTAACCTGAAAGTGTGCAGACCTTACCGTATGCAGTCTTATGTTTCTGTTATTTGCTAACTGCCTAAGTGAACAGGACTTTTCAGCAACAATCTGGGCCACAACAGCAGCAATAGTAAATGCAACATAACATATATACCAGACTGTTTTTCTTTTTCTTTTTTAGTGTAGCCGATCAACTAACATGTTTTTTTACGAGGAAACTGAAGTACCCTGAGAAAACCAGCACTAACACGACGAGTACACATACAGAAGCTGTCACTTTTTTATGTTACGTGACCAAGGAGACTTGTCAAATAGCATTTCATACCTTTTTAGTATTTAACATAAACTGCAAGCATACATCAAGCTAATGAATGAAAGGTCCACACATGTAAATCCTGAAATACAACACATACATGCGCGCGCGCACACACACACACACACACACACACACACATATCTGTCTATATATATATATATATATATATATATATATATATATATATATATATATATATATATATATATAAATATTTAAATAGACAGATATATGAGTGTAGGTCTGAGTGTGTGTATATGTGTGTTTGTATGACATCCTTATTTATCTGTCACAAGAGGAAAAAAAAAGGAATAAATGCACATTTTAATATAAATAAATATTAATACTGACATTCTGAAGGGGATTCACAGATGTATTGCAAGGTGAACAGTACAAATTGGCACAAGTAGCAGCAACAATCAATGTCTGAGCCTTTTCAAAGGGAACTGTGGTAATGCAGGGTCAGAATAGCATAGGATGCAGGATATACTAATGAATGCATAATGACATTTTATTTATTTACTTATTTGACATATGTTAACCGGGTTTGTCCATCTGAGCAGAAGTCTATTTTCAGCAGAGACCTGAGGAGAAATTACACCAATTTAAAACAACAGTATCAATATACAAAAGATATAAGATGTTTAGCATATCAGTAGTTCAAGTTACAAAATCAATTATACGGGAAAATTAACAATGAGAATAAAATGTGAGACCCAAAAGTACAATAAAGAGAGTAACAGGTTTGCAACACATTTCTGTTTAAGCAGAGTAGCAAGTTTGCAACAAGTTTCTGTATAAGCATGGACAAAAAAACAGTCCATCAGCAGTAAATAAATTGAGAAATATTGAAAGGGGCAAGAGTTTTAAAGAGTGTAGCTTGAATGAAATACAAAAGTGGGGAGAAGAAGTGAATCCTGTGGAGGATCAACCTTTGCTGGAGACCCTGAGTTAGCGAGGAAGGCTAGCCAAGTGTGTAGCTAGAAGGAAGACAGCATTGTAATTATGTTGGGTCATTACAATGGCAGGACTAGGATGAATGGAAGCTGTCTTTTAAGGCGGATTTAAAGGAGTTGGGGTTTGTGATATTTCTGACTTTTAGTGGTAACTTATTCCAAGCTGAGGCTACAGAATGACTATAGAGTAGTTTACCAATATTAGTATTGCATTTACTGACTTGTAATTGGTGCTGTAGTGAGCTATGAAGTGTACGGTTTGGGATATATAGCTGACATGGAAATAAGAAAGCCTATGTAAATTAGACACATGGAGTATGCAAAGGATGAAACCCAAAATGGTAGACCAACTAGGAAAATACAATGGGCATGGCCATATTCTTCACCAGGATTCGCATTGTGCATGACAGGAGTGACGCTTGCAGCAGCAGCAGTACTGCAGTATGATGTGGTAGCCTCAGTTGTAGGCAGTGTTCACAGTATTGCACATTACAGCCATCCATGCTAAGGCTGGAGGTACAGAAGGCACCTGACATTCCCCTGACCAGTAGATGATGGACCATTTCTTTCAGGACAAGAAGACTGTTAAGGAACTAGTTGACCAGTATTGCCCACAAGTGGGATCAAGGGTGGTGTGGTATGCCCATTGCTGTTGAAGCTAAGATGTATGTAGCTTTAACCATCTTAGCTAAAGGTAACTTCCAGTTACCTATAGCAGCTATGTTAGGGATATGGCAGCTGTCAGGCTCATTAAACCAGTTCTTCAACATTATGCTGCATTCATGTGCAAAAAGAAGATATCTAATTTCTGAGGACTGTAGAGGAAAGAATCAGCAACGTGCAGACATTTTATGGCATAGCCCATTTCCTAAATGCTGGCAGGTATAGATTGCATACATGTTGCCATCAACATACTACCTGGCCCAGAAGAATTGTAATATACTGACTGGAAGGGCTCCCACTCTGTGAACTACCAGGTGGTAATGTCCAGGGCATTATTTATAATATATGTATTTACCACCTGTGATGATAGCATGAGTCACACATTTGTCACACACCAAGCCTATGCCAAAGGTTTCTGAAAAGGCCATCTAGTATGTAGGAGCACACACATGCTGGATATTCAAGTCTATTCATACAGATATCATTAGAGCAAGCACTAGGCTGCATATAATGTGTTGTGTGTTGCAGTCAGTGATGGACATGCTCTAGAGTGCTGTCTGATCATACAGCTCATGTATAAATCTGAAATATAGTGGAACATATATTCAGCCTATTGAAAGGATGTATCACATGCCTAGATATATCTAGTGAGGCACCGGAAGTCAGTTCACACATCTGTAGCAAGAATTTTGTTATGTGAAGTCATGTTGTGTAAACAGATGGAATGACAGTTGAGCCCCTTAGTGGAGCCTTCTATACCAGTTATAGTAACAGCAGTTGGGAACTGCAAAGTGTTGGGAAAGGACAAAGTGCACCACTAACACAGCTGAGCCCAAGGCAGGCCTTATACATTGCAGCAGTAGCAAAGAGGCAGTATCTGGTACATTGCTATGTGTCATGTCACAGGCAACACACAATAAAATGATATATGCATTAGCATGCCAAGCCTATGCGGGGAAGTCCATGAATTGTTCACATTGTGCATCAGACGTCACCTTATCAATGCAGGTTAAGCTGTATGTTCAATCACAGTCATCGTTACTTGTACAGGTTGGGAGATAGAGTGGCAGGCAACTGCAGCAATATGATAAAAGGTAAGAAGCTGAGACATGTATATGGGTACTCAGGTACTCTGGGAGGTCATTGGAGGTCAAGGATCACATCCACCAAGGGTGGAGTTAAGCTACCTTGACATCCCTATTTCCAGCATTCACTATATTGGCTTCTGATAATGGAACTCAATGCAGTATGTGGCAGGAAAGTATAAAACTATGAGACTATGTATATCCAAGTACTAATCCCGATGACTGTATGACCTCCCCACAGTTTTCTACTTTAGCCATGGCCACACTCCACACCCCCCATTTCATGCACCTATTTGTCAGCTGTCTTTAGTGCTATGGAAAGCTTTCTCCTCATTAATATAAAGTAGCCATGACTCAATATATTGCCCTGGAACTCCACTATGTGTGCAGGATGATCTTGTCAATGATTCCACTGGACATTGTTTCCAACTCCCACAGCTGCAGGTAGACAGTAATTCATCATGCTGCAGTCATGGGTTCCCAGTTATGCATACACCACTACATCTGCCTCGGTTGTACTTATATCCACCACAGGGTTTATTGCTTTTGGTGAGCTACTTTATCATCTAGGATGAGTTCAAGTCTTCAGAATATGAAATGATTTGTCTCTATTTTGAAGTTGTCATTTTCTAAGCACTGCTACTTCTTTATATCATGCTAGAAGAGCCTGTCTACCTCTTACCAGCAGCACTGATGACTACAACAACAATATCATTCCCATCATTTCTGAACATAGATAACTGGGACTTAACCGGGATCCTTCTCTAACTTTTTAAAATCATATAGATCTCTAACTGAGTTCAAGAAGGCCTTCCCCAAACACTTGCACAAAGAAACTGAAGGGTAAGTGCTTTAGGGACAATTGATAACTTCAGCATTTGCTATCAAACAAAATGCTAACTCCAGCAGGACAGCCACTGGGAGATGTTGAAGTCTATCAGCATCCTAACTCCAGTGTGACTGTCTTTCCCTGCTTGTTGTCCTAAATATTGTCCTGCTTGTTTCCTAAAATGCTGAAACTCTAAACAGACTTTTGTAAACAACTTTGGTTTTATAGTTAACTCTATATATGCAACATTTCTCTGTACACAAGATCCTGTATCTTGTATAAGGATCTGCAACAAGCATGTGCTTGTTACAAGACCCTTTAACAAGTGTTTGATTTTTTACATTTGTTCTTATGTATTATATGCTTAGTATTCATGTTGTTTTCATTTGTTTCCGTAGTTTCGGGTTGTGACTGAAAAGGGACATTGGACTAGCCCACCCACCCAGTTATCAAACAGTAAATGAATAAATAGTAGGGAAATATGCTAGTGAAACCATTTAGCTACACTGACTGTGAATTGCTTTCGGCATGCAATGTGCTATCCAAACATTGACATTGGCTATGCATGCCATTGGGGGCCACTAAGCACATGGCATGCATGAGTAAGCATATGGCATGTGTGTATCCTTAGTACTGCTATACATTTGCACCATATTGCAGAGCAGTGTTGCAATACAAGTGACACAAATATGTGTCTATGCACAGGGGCTACCACTGTCCTCCTCAACCTGACTTGAGTGAATAACCGTGGCTATTTTAGACAAGAGGAAATGCAGGACTCCATTCTGTTGTGCCAGGAAGAGCAGGGTTTTCCAGTTATTCCTGCACAGAAACTTCAAGGAGTACCTGCCAGATAATTATGATAAGTGTAGGTAATGAAAATTTTTAATTTCTATTGCAAATATTTATTTTTATTTATTTTCAAACTTTGATTAAGTATTTTTACATTTTAGGTACTATCGTAAGTTATATGACGTTACTTTAGATGTATTTATTTATTATTTATACTATGCGATTTCCAGTTTGGATGATATAAATTCCTGTTATGCCTATTCCATGTAATTTCTGATGAAGTCTCTTTCTTTATAGGAAGAAAGTGCTCAAAATAAAATGTTTAAATTTAAAGAGAATGTTTTTGTTACCTGGTGGCTGACTGTGAAGGTGACATTGCTGGTCATGTTAGTTTGGATGTTATATGAGTTGCACAATAAGGGAGTTAAAAGAAAACTGATTTATTGTTGAACCTGGAGCATCATGAATCTAAATTGAAGTTTTAATGGAGAAGTATCTTAGATGAAGGAGCAGCTGGGCATGTGCCATTATGATCAGAAGTTATAGAAGAGAGATTGTGTGATCCCACTTGGTATATCACAGGCCTTGATGAAGGCATTGATAGAGACAACCTAACTGTATGTCTTTAAAAGATGTTTGGAGGTGATTCTTTGCCATCCTGCATTATGAGTGACAGACTGTTACTGCACAAAATGTGGTCTCACAAGGAATAAATACCGGTCCTGCAGAAGGCAGCTGTACTAAAAAATATATGTTTTCAGAAGAAGAAACTAAAATGTGTATGTGTGGATGGTTGGCACTTAGGGAGCCAATCAGAAAATGGTACCAGACGGGTACTCAAGTGAGATTGACATTATTTGATTCTAAATATGTTCTGGCAGGAAACCTGCTGGTCCTTTCCAAAAGACTGTAGAATCTGTAGATGTATGGCATAGTGGTGTCTTGGTTGCTCACTGTCAAAGGATGGGCCAAGCCTATGGGCATCTGACGGCTAAAAACTCACTGTGGATTGGAAGGACTACAATAGAAAAATAGAAATCTTCCTGCATTTGCAGGAACTAGGGGACCATTAGTTCCAATTATTGAAATCCTTTCTTTTTAAAGCATGCTGGGAATAACAATATTGAGATGACTGATGGATGAGATGTGATTATAGGTTCACAGAAGATGGTCATAGTTGATTATTAGGTCTGGAGTGTAGTACTAGCAGGAGAGTAAGGTGCGTCACTGCTAGACAAACTAGGCAGGAGTGTGATGGAGTCAGTGGCCACATACAACTTCTTCCATCCAAAATGGAGAGAAATTATAGCAGAATGTACCTCTCAACCTCTTAGCACAAGAAATCTGGACAAAGCATAAAGTAACGGGGGGCAATGGGCTAAACATTGAGACAGATTTTAAACATTGCTCTTATAAATCTAGAAGGCTGCTAGAATAAGAGGATTTGTGTTGGCATGCATTTTTTGAAGGATATAAAGTCTAAAACTCAAATTTACAGTATATAATTAGTTAGCAACTTCACTTGACAGAAAACCACAAATCTTATGAGAAACAGACCAAAAATATGAGGCAAAAATCTGGACAGACTGCAAAAATATGGATAGTTGAGAAGCATGTAGCAAAGACATGGGAAATATTGTTGCCTATGTGGATGGGAGGAAAAGAAGAACAGTCAGGAGGCAGGGGCTAGACAGGATTGATAGGCTGAGGTTGTGGATAAACAGAGAAATGCCAGAACTGAGGAGCCATAGGGAGAATAAGGAAGGGTGCCTATAAAGGACTAGCTGCAGGCTCAAAGTTTGCATACATTCTGAAAAAGGGTGTCCTAAAAAGGACATATGCACATGGTAGGTATGACTTTAATGGTAGTACTGGAACAATAGAAACATATGGAATGAAAGTCCAGAATGGATTTATAAGAAGGCACGTGAAGAGGTGAGGAAGTATACCTCGACCCATTGAAATTATGTTTCAACAAAACGTAATCAGGCAAACTCCTTTTTGCGGAAATGCATTTTTTCAAAAATGCACTTTCGCAAAAAGGCAACTAAGTGAACAGCAAAGGGGATTGTTGCTTAGATCGCAGCACAGCGGGGAAAAGGGAATATTCCCTTTTCCCACTGTAGTGCGATCTCGGAGTGAGAACATAAAAGTAGTGGGGATGTGGGGGGGGGCACAGGTTAGTGTTGCATTGTTTTTTTTTTTTTTTTTTTGTGTCTGTTTTTTTTTTTTTTTGTTTGTTTTCGGTTTATTAGTTTGCCTGATTATGGACCCATATATATGTACATATATATATATATATATATATATATATATATATATATATATATATAGAGAGAGAGAGAGAGAGAGAGAGAGAATGCTGATAACATTGCAGTAACTGGACATTGTATGCCCATTAATGATGTGCACCACAACACTCCTGTATATTAGGGTACAAAAACCTGAAAACTGCCTGTATGGCTATTTTGAAATTGCAACAACTTCTAACTCTCCTCCATCCCCACATGCTCTACCAGATGAGGATAGAGGCAGCCCTGAGCCAAACGGTCTATTTGGCCAAAGAACATTGCAAAAATCTAGGATGGCATGCTATTGAGATGCCAAGGAAGATGAATGCTTAAGAATGTACCCATTAAAGTTACAAAGGACACTGAAGGAGCAGTACAATGAAGTAATGGCTCTATGTGTGAATGATTATGTGAACAATTGCAGCAGAATGTAAGGGAAGTTTTGACATTTAAAACTGAGACCAAAACCCACAGTTACCCATACACACTCAGTCTGTTTAGCAGCACTTGAGAAAGAGTGCTAACACAATGGAAGGCAATAGGACTTACAGGTATGCTAGGGATAAGGAAATCTGCCTTTACCCCACTGTAGTGTGATCTCAGAGTTAGTATATATAATTAGCGGGAGTGAGAAGAATCCAGTTAACAGCAGCTCCTCCTCATGTGGGGGGCTGTGCACCCACACCCCGCTAGTTATATATACCAACTCTGAGATCACACTACAGTAGGGAAAGGGTAGATTTGTAGATCACATTACAGTAGGGAAGGGCAGATTTACTTATCCCTGGCATACCTGTAAGTCTGCACTGCTTTCCTTTGTGTGTATGTTTACCAACTATAGCTATGCGATGATTTTGTTTCCGATAATGTGTGTTTTCAATGAAAAGGAGTTTCACTGGATAGTGTTTAAGAATAAGCAGCTCACTGGAATTACTACTTGACAAGTGAACATAGACCCTATGTGTGTGTGTGTGTGTGTGTGTATATATATATATATATAGAGCCATGGTGGTTCAGCGGTTAGTGTTGTCGCCTCACAGAAAAGGGTTCTCCCGTTCGATTCTCGGCTGGAGCGCCTTCTGTGTGGAGTCAGCATGTCCTCCCTGCAGTTGAGTGACATTTAAAGACATGTAGGTAGGTGTGTGCATGAATGGGTGCGCCTTCTTTGAAGGTTGGGTGTCGGGCTAGCAACTCGGCACCGTAAACAATCCACTGACAATCATTAGCAGACCAGAGTTCCGCTGTGGCGACCCCTAACCGAGAAAAGCCAAAAGACATTAGTTTATCTATACATATATCTTCTCTGAGGTAAAAAAATAACAACACAGACATAAATGTTGAATGCATTTACCAAAGACAAATATTTCTGTGAGTACTTTCATAAACTGTAATGAGTCTACAGCTTTGTGCTGCACCTCTCATGGAACACGAGTGCATGATGAAACCACATTCTTAACTGGACCATTTTTGACCAGTGGGACTTTTTTTTTCCTTTCCTGCTTTCCTGTGCGGAAGTCATCAGTTATTGTAAAAGCATTGTTGCTCCAGCTAGTTGATTTCTTTAGATTAGCAAAATGGAGAATATGTGACATTTTAATATTTCCACCTTTCCCACTGTACATTCAGTGTTAAAATGTACTCTGCATCCCCCCAGAGCACTCTTAAGAAAAGGTGTTCCCCATGGATCAGTTCTTTCCCCTACATTTCTCCACCTATATCAGTAATCTTTCCTCAGACTTCCACAATCCTCCCATCATGCCATATGCTGATGAAACAAACACATTCATCCTTCCACACTGTTTTTACCCAACTTCTGCAAGACCTCCACTCCCTTGCCAACTGGTTAGCCTTCAAGAAACTTTACTAAACCCTAACAAAACAAAAGTCATGCTGTTCAGGTCAACTCTTAAGCTTAAAGCTGCCTCTTTCAGTTTTATTTTTCCTGACCACAAACACCTGTTCATTCAAGCACCTTAGAATCTGGGTTGATCAGACTCTCAACTTCCAACTCTATATTCAAAAGACTAAAGCATGAATCCACCAAATCTTGTTCTGGGTAGAAATGATTTGGCACTGCTTACACCAATCTAGCAGAGAAGCCAAAGGAAAATGAATACTGTTACCACCACTTCAACATGCACCACCACTGATGCATCAGCATTGCCTCACTCCAAGTTACCATCAAGAAAACCTTTAAGTTCATCTATCTAGCAACAAGAACAGAGCAGTATTATTCAGCTCTCTGAAAGGCAAACTGGCTACCTGTACTACACGGGGCTTAACTCCTCTTTGGCACCCTTCCATTTAACTCTTAAAAAAATACTCCTTCATGTAATGTACCTTCAGAAAGTTTACAATTATGGAAAGATCCTCTGAACACACATCTCAGCCAGATCATGCCCCCTCTCTCCATGTAACTTTTTCCACAAAGAAAAGCAGTAACAAGAGCTTCTTCATACTTAGTCCAAATGGTCATCTCTTGTGAAGGACTTGTCCATTCTACTAAACTCAGGAAAATCTTAAAACACCTCTCACAAAAGAAGTGCACTGCCCCCCAAAATAACGTGACATAACCCATGCCCCTACAGAACTGGAAACTTACCATCAAAACATCTTAATTCTTACTTCTGATGCTCTTGAACTCAATTGATTACTTTTCATCCTGACATATTTGTCTCATATACCCCATTTCTATACCCCTATCTCTTTTCCTTCTAATACCCTTTCCCTTTTCACTCCTGTTTCAGTTTCTCATATTGTATGCCATTGTGCCTATGTGGAATGATTGTTTCTTATATATACAACTTGCTTTCTACAGTATTATATCACTATACATTTTTATATGTGTTTTGCATTTGTAAACCTCTAGTCTTTTACATTCAGTGGTGATTCGACTTCCCCGGTGATACAGTATGTTGTAAGATGTTCTCTAAACATACATTTTGTAAACATATTATTTCTTTTTTCCTCAGGCTGAGCCTGAAATGGGTCCTTTGTGGATCAGCATTCTGTGTTAGTTAACAAAACTAAATAAAAATAAAAAATAAATAGGGAGGTGCAGTGGGTAACATTGTCACCTCACAGCAAGAGGTTCTCCGGTTCAATTCTCAGCTGGGGTGCCTTCTGTGCGGAGTTTGCATGTTCTCCCTGTGTTTGCGTGGGTTTCCTCTGGGTGCTCTGGTTTTCTCCCACATTCTATAGACATGTGTCTGGAGCATTTCTCCTTGGGCCTCTGCTGAAAATAGGCTCTATTGAGCCAAGTCGGACTTTCCCGGTCAACAAATGTTAAAAAAATAAATAAATAGATGAAATAAATTTTGTCTTGAGTCAACACCAAAACTACTGTTCAATCTCAGCCTTACTACAGGATATGTGCCCAAAGAGTGGCATACAGCAACAGTGGTCCCTCTCCATAAAGGTGGTGCCTCAACGGATCCTGGAAACTATCGCCCCATAAGCCTGACTAGCTTGGTCTGCAAAGCTATGGAAAGGATCATCATGGACCTCATAAATAAAGATATTGGGGACCTACAGACACTGGATCCTACCCAGTTCGGCTTTGTTAAGGGCAGATCCTGCCTCTTAAACCTGGTTGATTTCTTTGAAACAGTCACCAAGGCCACTGACGAGGGGAAGGTGGTCCACACAGCCTACCTGGACCTCGCAAAAGCCTTCGATACAATACCCTACTCGGGCATTATAGATAAGCTCACCAGCTTAAATATAAACCCCTATGTCACTAGATGGATTGCAAACTGGCTCAAGGACAGAACCCACATGGTTAGAATTGCTGGAGCCATGTCAGACTCCAAACCACTTACAAGTGGTGTCCCACAAGGCTCAGTCCTGGGACCTCTCTTGTTCGGTATATATTTCTCGGAGGTACAGGCCAACATGGAAGGACTGTGGCTGACCAAGTTCGCAGATGACTGCAAACTGGGCACCATAATTGACTCTCCAGCCGACACAAGCATCCTCCAAAAGGGCCTCATAGAAACAGACAACTGGTGCCAGAGCCATGGCCTCAAGCTAAATGCCAAAAGTGTATAGTCATCCCCTTTGGCAAAACAAAGTGCCCACAAATTACCACATAGGTGGTAATCCATTAAGTACAGAAGAAGTAATTAGGGACCTGGGGACCCAAGTTGATAGCAATCTCTCATTTGACAACCACGTGGCCAAAGTGGTTAGAAAAACATTTTATACAGCCCACCTAATCATGAAGGGATTCACATCTAGATCAGGGGAGGTCATCGTGCCTCTTTACTCATCCCTCATCAGGCCCATAATTGAGTACAATGCCCCTTTTGGGATGTACCTTACCAGACACCTGCAGCAACTGGAAAGACCCCAAAAGTACCTCACCAAGAGGATCAAAGGGCTCAAACAGATGCCATATGCTGCCCGGTTAAAGAAACTCCAGCTCTACTCAGTGGCATACCGCCTGTTCAGAGGCAATCTGTACCTGACGTATAAAACCATGTCCAACCCAGAATTAATGGACAAGCTGCACCTCAAAAAATCCAAATCCTATCGAGCTACGTGCTCGAGAGACTTGAACCTCAGCACTGAAATAAATAGGACATGCTGGAGGGACAGATTCATAACCCAGAGGCTCCCTTCACTTGGGAATAAAATCCCAGTCCAGGTTAGGCAGAGTCCCTCATTGACTCTCTTCAAGAGGAATCTTGATGAGTGGATGGGAGATCGTAGGTTTACCCCGGGTATCACTTCTGTGTCACTGTTAGACAGAGGCACAGTATACTAACCTCGAAAAAGGGCATAGCAAAATAAATTTAAAATGGGTGGCGAAAGCCAAACACATTCTGGCTAGGCTTATAAATGCCCTAGGGCAGATAGCCTAGTATGAACCTATGAACCTATGAACAGATACACAGATACAATCTATGGATGTTTACTTGAGGAAACTGTTTTTTTAATGTATGCTGTATTTTTTTACTGAAAGGTACTGGGCTTATTGGAGACTTTGCATAAGTTGTACCAGTCTATCTAATGCAATATATTTTGGAATTCCTTGTATTAGAAGTTGCTTCTGTATGAGTGTGCTTCAAAGTCACCAGCAGATGATCCGTGTCTTTGGAGTCAGATTGTAAATACTGGAAAGTCTGATTTTGATTATTAGTATCATCTTACAAATTTTAAATGTGAAACTAAATTTTGTTCAGACTAGCAGAAGTGACTTTACTTTTGGTCTCAATCAATAATATTCCCCAATTAGATTTAATAAATCCATGATCTCTTTTAAACAGCATCTTAAAAGCCATGAAAGAACTGGTAGTTTATCCCCCCCATGCACTCACTCACTCACTCACTCACTCACTCACTCACTCACTCACTCACTCACTCACTCACTCACTCTCACTTTTCAGGGCAACCCTAACCCCTCTCATTGACTAGCTGATTGATGCCCAGAACATCATTACTAGAAAGTTAATAGTGTCTTGTAATGGTCTTTAGACTCACAATGAACAAGAAGGTGAGTGATTAATTTGTCTCACCTTTCCAAGTTTGTGCATCTAGGGGTAGCTTTCCCCCTACATGAGGGGTAGGGGGTGGGTCTGGCCTCCTGCGAAAAAAGCTTTGTTTAATGACCTTGAGAATGTCACTGTTTTGGCAATGACTTCCCAAGGTTTTACTTTTTCTGAGTTTGAATAATTCTGTCTTGATTAAAGGAGATGCAATTATTCAGGAAACCTGTTGTCTATTTCAGAATGTGTGCTTTCAGTAAATGTGTCGTCTATTTCAGAATGTGTGCTTTCAGTTATGATGAATCTTTAAGACTATGTACTTTTTAGCAGCACATTTCCACATGGGGAAAATGGCTTAGCATGGAAAGCTGTTTGCCTTAGCAACCCTTGATTAGTTTAAAAAGGTTTTCATTTTAAATTTTAACAATATTAAAAATGTCTTTCCTCAACAGTCTGTCACAAAGCAATGACAAAATGTGCCTTGCACAACATAATCAGTTGCAAACTGAAGTTGTTTTATCCGGAGCAGTGCATGTATATTAATTTATGTTGTTGATCAGAAGCAGTGTGATCCATCCATCTACAACCCCTTTCTCCACATGGGGTCAGGGTGTCACTTCAACAGCGACAATCATCTAGAACCAAGGTTTTTACTGCCAGGTGGCTAGCCCTACCCTGGTAGTTCTTCCACAACACACAATTGCACACACACTCACTTATGGCCAATTTAGAATGCCCAGTCCACCTACTGCATGTCTTTTAAATGTAGGATGAAGCCAGAGTACCCAAAGGGAACCCGCACAAACACAGGAAGGACATGCAGACTCAGCATAGAAGGCATCCAGCCAAGAATCAAACTAAGAAACCTCTTACTGTGAGGTGATGACACTATCTGCTGTGCTGTACAAATCCGACCTCAACAATCTCAGAATCTCCAACAAAAGAATCAGATTTGGAAGTGAAAATACTGTAAATCTCCCTATACTGCATGCTAATTTAAGAAGAAGAAAACTTGTCTTCAATTCTTATGTTTCCTTCTTCTTCAAGAACTAAACAACCTATCCATTTTTGGTATTACTTTAGAACAATGGTCCTTGTGAGTATATCTGTGTAGCTCTGTGAATGTCATAGTCTGTGGGTGGAATGTAAAAGACAGGATGTACCTAGCTTTTACATTCCTCAGTGAGGGGCTTCTTGTCACCATACCATAACACAGACTATTCCCAAAATGTAAGGCTGCTGTCAATACATTTGCATTGTTCTCACAAAGAAATGTTATGTTGACCCCCCCCCCCCCAACTCCACAACTAAAATCTGATGCATTGACTTTCATAAATGACACTTCTTTGGCAATTTCTGAATACAGTATATGTGAGAATATCCATATATCCATGTAAATAAGCACTCTATGGGAAGGAAGATAATTTCTTAGATACGGAATTAGAGAAGTTCCACAAAAGTAGATCTGAAGAAGGGTAAGTACAAGTATTTTCATCTCTCAGGCTCCTGTGTTTTCCCCTTGGATTTCAAATATACTTTTTTATGACATGTCATGACTGATTTCTGTGATTTCTATCAAAATATCTATTTGCACTTTTAAAGGAAACTTCATGCCAGTTGCATAAAGTGCTGTGTTAGCAGAGATTGAAAATGTGCACAGGTTTTGTACATCAGGCAAGATCATAACAATCTGTAATGAAAGATGATGAAACAAATAAATAACAATACTCTGAGCACAAGCTGCAGGCTGCTAATGCTGGATGATACAGTTGGCAATATTTAATGTTTGCTCATAATAATTTCAGTACATTGACCCTCTGAACCATAAACCTTAGTCTGAGTATCTACAGATGGCTGAGGTGAAACTGCTGGAGTATCAATAGCCTGAAGTACAAGATAACGAAGAACACAAAGCCAGTCATTGCTTTCGACAGGACATTATTGCCTATATGACCTCTATGTGTGTGTAAGTAGTGATTCCCTTCTTTTTGGAGATTCGTCCCTTTTTTTGAGTTGGTGCAATAGTGACGTTGGCATGTATGATTTTTTTTGGAGAGAGTGTGTGTGTGTGTGTGTGTGTGTGTGTGTGTGTGTGTGTGTGTGTGTGTGTGTGTGTGTGTGTGTGTGCACGTGCGCACATATGTGGGAGTGGGGTGGGGTTGTCCTCCATGGGATTAGTGAATGGGCTTGTTTATTTGCAAACAATACTTTCACTTTACTTTTTCACCCTTCTGTGCTTCCCGCATTACTTTTGATGTTTCTGATGTTTGGAGTTTTGCTGTTCGACATTTTGTAGCAGAATCGAATATATTCCTTGACAAGCACTACTATAGCATAACAGTTCATATTTGAAAATAATATCTGAAGTGAATTTAACATTTTCACAGGAGACTTTTCCAGTTATCAGCACTTAACAAAACATTTGGCAGTGAATTTAAATTCCAATAGAAAAAAAATGAAGTATTATGTTTATAATTCTGTAATTCTGTATAAGGAGTGCTCTCCAGACAAGTTTGATGAAAATGATGCATTATTATTCCTATCACTTCTTCAGGCATACTGGTAGATTTTAAAGCACTCCACTGATTAAGAAAATATTTTCGTTATACTAATGGGTGAGGGTATAAAAAACTTGAAATTGTTTCAAGTCACAATATTTCTCCATGCAAAGCTTGTTGTAATGTTTTTATTTGATAGACTATTAAATGTTATACAGGGGAATAGACTAAAGGAACTTTTGGCTATATTTGGAAGGCACTGATTCAGTGCTGTGGTCTACAAGTGCTATACTAACAAAATAATTTCTGCATATTTTGAAATATTCATATCTGTCACTGAAAACCAGTTCCAAGGAACTATAAACAAAAACATAAAGCAATTGACAAGCTGTTTCTCATTCTGTTGGTGTTGCTGCTGCTTTTACAAATATTCTGCAATAAATGTCACTTCTTGTGAAGTGTGTGTGTGTGTGTGTGTGTGTGTGTGTGTGTGTGTGTGTGTGTGTGTGTGTGTGTGTGTGTGTGTGTGTGTGTGTGTGTGTGCTCATCAATGACTTCATGGTGTTATGGTCTTTATCTACGGATTGCTAATCTGAAGATAGAAGGCTTTTCTTCAATATTTATAGGCTTAGCCCTGCCATTCCTTTCTTGTTTCCAAGAAAAACTTCCAACTGTTAGTGTTTTGTGGAAACAGTAAGTAACAGGAATACATGCCTGCTGGCTTTTCATCAGTGCATTTCTGCCTCTTACTGGCCAAGAAATGGTGCTGCATTGGCAGTTACATGCAAATTAAGGTTTGGCTATGGGATCCTAACAGGCTGAGGATGACAGTTAAAACAGCTAAAATGATAAAAATGCCCAGCTTGTGCCTCCTGGAAAAAAATAATCATAATAAAGCATGCACGGCAAGGCTGCAGAATCACTGTCAGACATATTTACTGGACTGCCAAAGTGCAAATATATGTGGTTGTTTTAGTAGTCCTCAATGAAACTGTTAACAACTTGTGGTTAGACACATTTCATCGGCAAGCATTAATCACCTTTTTATACATTCAGTATTTGTCACCAGTGGCACTAGACCTAAAAACTGTTGCACATATAAAAAGTTCATTGTGTTAACACTTGAGTGAAATTAAGCAGGAGTTTGCCTAAGCACCTTTAAATTAACACAGTTGTTTGCTATGCTTTAAAGACTTAGACTTTGGTTAGTACTTCAACTACACACTCAAAATGTAGTTTCCTAAGTTGTGACTACGCTGTTGTTCTCCTGTAGATAAGAACAAGTATATACACACCTCTCATTTGTATAGATTTTTGCAGAATATCATGATTTTTGGTCCGTTTTTCATAAAATTGTGGTTTTCTGGCAAATTACTGAGAAATCATTAAAGATTCAAGTTAGAAAATAATGACAGGCATTTGAGTTTTAGACCTCATATCCTTCCTACTATTTCTGCTATTGCAAAACCTGTTATTCTATCAACTTTCTAAGTTTGTAAGACCGTTATTTAAAATGTGTCCTTATTTTTGGGCCTTTGTCCCACTTTTATTTATGGCTTTGTCCAGATTTCTTGCTCTAAGAGGTTGAGAGGTATGAGTATATACATAGGGCAAAGTGCTCTAAGTATGTATTGGGGTGACTAACTCTGGAATAGTCCTGGAGCAACAGTTGCTTTCATAACTCCGCATAAATTAACCATAGCAAATCTGTGTTCTCTTAAAGGTGAACACCACATTTAGTAGAAAAAATGATGCTATATTATACCTTGTGTATTTGAAAGGCAAAATACACTAGATTTCATATTCTAGTCTGGTCACAAGTTTCATCCAGTAGTCCTCAATTTTATTACTTGCATGCTATCTGAGTATGAGCAGGCAGTTAATTAGGTCAGTGATACTAGAATATCTCGTAAACCCGTTACTACTTACCATTTTTTAAGAAAGCTCTGCAAATCCATTGCCTAGAATATGATGATGACGATGATACTACTACTTCTAGTAATAATAATAATAATAATAGTAATAATAATAATAATATTAATAATAATAATAATAATAATAATAATAATACCCATTCCAAACCAGGAAGGCCCACTGGACACTGTCCCATTTTATGGTGGGGGGGGGGACTCAAGAGGAATGTCTGGTTAAGTGACTTGCTCAAGATAAAGTGGGTATCAGAAAAATGAATGAGCATACTGTTAAACGAATGAATCAGAATACTGTTATCTCACTATGTTGAATTTTATGCCTTTATATAAAGGGTATTTCTGCAGAAGAGATTTGTCACACCTCAAGAACTTTTTATTTATTTACTTGTTTGCATTTGTTTACAGGGGTACTCCACTGGGCCGTGGATATATACATAGAGTGTATACATATGAAATGAGTACATTACAAGAGTACAAACAGCAAACTTAACTATTAACAATATAGACAAGTATACAGCAATAGTTGCCTATATACCTTTAGAAGTAAATGAAAATCTTTCTGAGGATGGTGTGTGTTGTGTGACTGATGATAGAACTTTTGTGTGTGACTGCAGTGATGGTATGGAACAAGAGATAAAGGCAGAGAAAAGAAAACTGAAATAAATTTTACTGGATCGGAAAGCATGTACTCTGACTGCAAAGTAGGTATAAGAGCCACAGTGATGCTTTTTACAATAGATGTGTGGACAGTGCAAAAATTTGACTACAAATCCCAAGTGGGAGAAAGAACATTTCATTAGCATATTCCATTTTACATAATTTCTCATATACATCTCATTATAGTTAATTTGCTTACACTTATTCTCAGCTATCAGACATTAACATAAACAATTTCTATGAATCACTTGCCTAGCTATGCCCATTCACGGACAGTGTGGATACCTAGTAAAATGTTCTCGCAATGACTATGAATACCACCCAGAATTCATTTCATGTCTGAAGTTACAATAACATTCTGCATGTATATTATTAAAATGTTTATGTTTGTTATTCTAAACAGATGAATTAGTACACTTGTACCAGCTCTACTACACATATGCGAGTAGACATTGCTCGAGCATCAGTAGCCCACAGAATAAACAAATAAACGACAGAACACCAAAAGATGTTTCCCATAGGAAAGTTTTTCCCATGTGGTCTCTAAGTGTGCACCAACAATAATTCACTTGTTTTGGGAGATTTCTCACTTATTTGAGTTGATGTGACCGTGGAGTTGGTACATATAAGTTTGGGCATTTGGAGGCTTGCCCCCACATGTGCAGGGAGGATAGAGAGCTACTTGCACCCTTACAAAAAAAAAAAAAAAAAAAGAAAGAAAAACAACTAAAGATGTGTTTTTCACTGTTATAGCTTTAGGTAATTTTTTTATTCCTTTTGGAATATTTACTTTCAGGAAATTGACATTTCATAGTAGAACCAATTTTACTGAATGGTTTGGAAATTTTGCAGTTAGTCAGTCTTAATAGTGATTATGAGCAAAGTATGACCTACCTATACATATTAATATCTCTATATTGCTTTCAGATAATTTTCATGGCAAAGTACCCAGATGCTCAAAGTTATAGGGCACATTACATGAGCTAATTACACCAAACACAAGAACCCAGTAGATGTCAAATGTGTGGATGCTATTTTGCTCAAATCAAAAAAAATGTTGTTGTATAAAATTTAAGATGACCAAAATATCTCTTTTTCTAAGACATGCTTAACATTTTGTTATAATGTTGTTAGGATCATAGGAAGTTACTAGGCTAATGGCCCTATGCCCTTACAAGCCTAGCCCTTATTTTCACGATAAACACCTATTGTCTCTGTCCAAGAGGGACATAGGCAGAACCCCTGGGGTAAATTTATGTTACCCATCCAATCATCAAGATTGCGTTTGAAGAGGGCCATTGAGGTGCTCTGTTTGACATGAAGTGGGAGTCTTTTCCAAAGGTATGGTAACCTCTGGGAGACAAATCTGTTCCTCCAGCAGGATCTATTAATGTCATATACCAGGTTAAGGTCTTTTGAGAGAGAGTAACCTGTGTACCGTTTGACCTATGGATGTGCAGCATTGCCAATAAAGCAGGGTCAGAAATTGCCTTATATGCAAGGTAGAGATTGCCTCTGAGTAGTCTGTATGAAACAGAATAAAGTGACAGTGATTTCAGATGATCCACATTGGACAGGTGCTGAAGACCTTGAATTTTCCTTGTGAGGAACCTTTGTGGACTCTCAACTTTCTGCAGGTGGTTGGAAAGGTATATACCAAACGGGGCACTGCACTCAATTATTGGCCTGATGAGGGAAGAGTACAGGGAGGTTATAACTTATTTTTTTTTGGAGGCCCTTACTTATGAGATGAGGGATACAGAATACTCTTCTTATCACTATGGAGACATGGTAAGCAAAGGTAAGTTTGCTGCCAACCTGTGTGCCCAGGTCTCTCACCACTGAGTGCATACTTACGGTGTTGCTATTGATGTGGTAGTTGCCAGGAACATCACTCTTACTGAAAGGGATGATCATACATTTTTTTGCATTGAGTTGAAGACCATGACTTTGGCACCAATCATTTGTTTGTGTAAGATCTGCCTGTAGGATGTTGACATCATTTGGAGATTCTATGACCACTCCCAGTTTGCAGTCATCAGCAAACTTTGTCAGGCACAGACTTTTAGTTTTTCCTTGTACTTCAGAGAAATAGATTTCAAACAGTAGACGTCCCAGGACGGATCCCTGTGGAACAGCAGTGGTTACAGGTACGCTGTTGGAGGTGGTTTCCCCTATTTTGACTATATGGGTTCTATCAGTGAGCCAGTAAGTGGCCCATCTGATGATATAAAGGTTAATGCCTAACTGGGTGAGTTTGTCAATGATGCCTGAGTTGGGGATAGTGTCAAAAGCCTTGGCTAAGTCTAGGTAGGCTGTATGCACAGATTTCACCTTGTCCAGGACCTTGGTGACTGTCTTGAAGAAGTCCACCTGGTTTAACAGGCATGAGCTCCCTTTGACAAATCCAAACCGAGTAGGGTCAAGTGTTTTTAGATTACCTATATCTTTGTTGATAAGGTCCATGATGATTTGCTCCATGGCCTTGCAGATAAGGTTAGTCAGGCTAATAGGTCTATAGTTCCCAGGGTCAGTGGAAGTACCACCTTTGTGCAAGGGAATAACAGTGGACATTTTCCATTCAGCTGGGATGAAACTGGTGCTTAGACTATGATTGAAAAGAGTACCCAATGGTGTTGATAATTTTTGTTGGAGCCCATGTAGGACACAGCCTGGGATGTTAACAGGTCCCATAGATGCTGTGTTTTGCCCTTAGAGTTGGCATTTACAACCTGCTCTTTAGATATACAAGGTACGGGCAGGTGGTGGGGATGTCATGGGGTACATGTGGTGGGGACAGAGAAGTAAAGTTTTCACAGAACCTGTCAGCTAACAGGTTAGCTTTGTCCACAGGCTAAGTATTTTGGAAAAAATCTGGGCCTTTCCTTTTATTTTACGGATGTAACTAAAGAATATCTTATGGTTGTCCTTAGTTGAGGAAGCTAATTTGAATTCAGTTTGCTTTGGAGGACTTCACAAGAAGTCTTATTCACTTGTTTAAGCCGAGGAAGGAGTGCTTCCAGTTTAGGCCTCACTCCCTCTTACTCTTAGACAGCAATTTCTTCCTCTTATTGTAAAGCCTATTAATGGCAGCTGTCCATCAGGCAGGTTTGCTCTTCCTCAAAGAGCTTGTTTTTATCCTATCAGGTACAGCCGAGTCAATGCAGTTATACAGGTGTTTGTATAAAGCACTGGTGTAGGACTCAGAATATTTGCCAGTTTCATCTGAGGAGAGAGGTGCAGTGAAGCTATTTATACCATTCCGTAAGAGGTTATAACCTGCTTTGGAGACGTTTTTTAGTTTAATTGTTGCTGGGGGAGGTCAGGTGTGATAGTTACTTTTAATGAGACTGATTTGTGGTCAGATCTCACCAGGGAAGTCCTTACAGTGGGGGTGTTACAGTGGTCCCCCATATTGGTAAGCACCAGATCCAGGATGTCGGCACTCCTTGTGGGGGTGTTAACCAGCTGGTCCAAGGCATTGGAGTTAACAAAGTTGAGGAACCTTTGGGTAAGTGAGTTTGAGCACGAGTAATTTACCCAGTCAATGGATGGATAGTTAAAGTCACCCAAAACCATGGTGTTTGGATGTATCTTCATAGACTCAAGTAGATGCAAATAGGTAGAGTAGTTGTCCTGATTCATGAAGGGGGTCCTGTAGCTGGCAATGACTTGAATAGGTGTCCTACCAACAGTTAATTGCACCTGAAGTTTCTCCAGGGAATCATACTGTTTAACCAGTCTGGAGATGAATTTATCTTTAATGAGTATTGATACACCACCTCTTTTAGTTTTCAAGCCTTCAATTTGTGGTCTGAATGTGTGGAAGTAGCTGTAACCCAGTATGGGTGGGTGCTCTTCACAGCCTTGAGCCAGGTCTCCATGACTGTACAAATGTCTGCATCTTCCATGGTGAAGACTCCTTCCAGTGAGTGCAATTTCATGTTAAGATGCCTAGCATTTAGCAGCATAACCTTGAGGTTGTTTTTAGATGGAGTTTTATGTTGGGAATTTTGTCCTTAAGACACTGACTAAAAAAATGCACTATGGTGGTGGCAAGAGCCTTAGCCAGTGGTTGAAATCCCAGGGTGACAGTTGAAGGCATACCTCTTAACTGTCCAAATGTCATAAAGATATGGTTTTGATATTTACTGCATTTTTCAGCCATAACAAATACCACTCGTATGTTTGTTATGAGCTACATTGTCTGAGTATAGAAACACAAGTGCTATCTAGTATTATAAGACCATTTGAAACTTTGCTGCAAGTTTTTCTGGAAAATATGTGATGCCACTCAACTACAGAATTCACAAGTATAAAAAGGTGTGTGAAACACTGTCTTCAGGCAATGTGTGCCATTGTGTTTGAACCAGGCTAAACTGGCATGATGGTTTAGATCTTTTCACAGACACAAGGCACAGAGTGTGATTTTGACCTCTGATTATTAGCTAAACTTGTAATAATAGTCTTCAAAATGATTTCCAAGCATTTATCCGTGAACCTACTTACTCAGATGTAACATTTTTTGGTGAGCAAGCATAAAGTCAATGTCAAGAAAGGTAAGTTTTCAAGAGAAATACATATGATGTTTACACTTGACACCCATCACTAACAGAGTGAGTACAGTACAGCATGTCAAAATGTCACTGAGAAATACCTGTACAAAAACAAATAACCAGCACTCGAATGTCAGCTCAAAAATCTTTATTTTAAATCAAGATCAATAACCAAGATGAGGGCAGAAAAAGCATACCGCTTTCATCAATAAAGCATTCTTCAATGCAATAATGACACGTCCCCACCCCCTTCTTAAATAATAACAATCTACACATCATTGGTTGATCAAAATATTCATTATGCCAACCTGATTTACCTTTATTGTTAGACATTATCCTGTCTTTAATAACACAGCCAAACCTGGCTGTAGGATGCTTCATAGTGTGTATATAAAGCGCACTGGAATGGCAAGCACATCGGACATCATTCAGATGTTCAGCAATGCATCATTTTAGTGGATGAGAGGTCTGCCCCACATAAAAAGTGGGGCATATACATAAAACTAGATAAATGACCCAGTTGACTAACAGTTACCATAAACAACTACATCAAATACATGTGGGGTATTGTCAGAAGTAAACTGTTTGGTATTAGAAACATATTTGCAAAAACTACAATGATTACAAGGCTGATAACCCTTTAATACATGCCCCTCTAAAGTAGTCTGCTGTGCCCCAACAGTCCTGTCACCGAATTTATTATGACAACTGAACCAGCCACCTAACGTCCTAACCCTCCTATAAGAAAAAAGGCATTCGGAGAGTATCAGACTTGATACCCTACAAATGATTGGATATTTGGCTACATGTCACATCTATGCCTGCCATTTTAAAGTGCATTCTCCCCTGACTGAGAATGATTTCTGGATTCAGAGAAAATATAATTGGTTTCATCAATTGGCTAAGCAGCTGCTGTTATTTGGTGGGGAGGGGGGGTCAGGACTTGGCTTGTGTACTACCCTTATAGTTCATATGATTCTTGTGATTGCTAAGAAAACCCAATTTCCTTTTCAGCTTCAAAAGCAAATTCATAACTTTGCTGGGAGAAAGTGCTCTGCTATCAATTTATCTTGCTTAACTCTAATGGTTGACTTTCCGACAGTACAAAAGTTGTATCTGTTCACACAAGGTCTCCCTGTCTCTGACAATGTAAATTGTAAGTTAACACTCTTTTATTCCATATTTGTGTTCATTGCTTAAGTCTGGGCAGTTCTGTTACAGGTCCAAAACTTGCCTCTCATTTGTCCTGTGTCCTATTTGAATGCCTGCATCCTGGTTCAATTCTTGGCTACAGTGCTTCTATTCACAGTCCACATGTCCTCCCTGTGTTTATGTGGATTTCTTTCAGGTGCTCTGGTTTCCTCCCACATTCCAAAGACATGCAGTAAGTGGATTGAGTACTGTAAATTGGCTATAGGTGTGAGTGCGCGGTGTGGAAAAACTACTGCAGCAGGGCTAGCCATCTGGTGGTGTAAATCTTGGCTCTAGATGATTGTCACTTTTGAAATGACACCCTGACCCCATATGCACAAATGGGAAAAAGGGGTAGTGGATGGATGGATTATATTATAACCTATGCACAAGCACCTGTCATAGTGATGTTTTACTGAGTGTACTTTAAATTGTCGACTGCACACATCATTGATGCACTAAATTTAAAACCCATATCACTGAACCTGCACAACACTGAAATGAGGCAGTAGCTGGTTGTCTGAAATCATGGTACAGCATGAAATG
This sequence comes from Protopterus annectens, assembly GCF_019279795.1. Lineage (NCBI taxonomy): Eukaryota > Metazoa > Chordata > Ceratodontiformes > Protopteridae > Protopterus > Protopterus annectens. Next base: position 1,488,577,222 of record NC_056737.1, on the reverse strand, counting down.
CGGTTTTGTCCTTTCCTAGCTCTAGTGTGATCTCGGAGTTGTTACATATAATTAGCAATGGGAGTGGTGGGTGCAGACCCCCACATGAAGAGGTGCAGAGGAGCTTGCATTGTGCAAAAATGTGTTTTAGATGTTGGTTTACTCTATTCAATGTTATACAGGTTGAATGATTTGAGTTTGACATTTGTGTGCGATAATATGTGTGTTCGACAATTTGAATTAGATGCATTTTTACATGCCTGCAATCGGTCAAGCAGAGCACACTGAATAACATGTACTGTTGGCAGCACATCTCGCTCGTCATCCTACTGCATTATCCTGACTGGAACCTTGGTCAACTGGGCAGTGGTTTGTTAAAGCCACTGTGTGTCATTTGTCAATCATCTGTACAATAGCAGAATCGCAGAGATAAGGTAAATTATTTTGGTCTTGTCCAGACTGTACTGCAACTTGAATTAGATTATTCCAATTACCCAGTCAGGTAACCAAATACAATGCACCCTGAAAAATGTCTGCAGCGAGCTTTGCTGTACTCTCCTTCACTACACCTTGAGGACTTCAGATTGGACTCATTGACCATGGCAGCAGAAGGTAGGCAGCATCAACTCTTAGACTAACAGCTTGTTTATTACATGATTATTGCATGTCTGTAGTCACTTCTAAGGCTGCATCTCTGATATGCATATAACACTTACAGAGGTGGATGCGTTCCAGGCATAAATCTCAACTGTCCAGATTTTTGCCTCATATTTATGGTCTGTTTCTCAGAAATTTGTGGTTTTCTGGAAATCACTAACAAATCATTGAGGACTAAAGTCAGAAAATAATGTCAGGCATTTGAGTTTCAGACTTCATGTCCATCAAAACATTCATACTTTTTATCTAAATCACTAATCCTTTTTAACACGCCTATTTCTATATGTGATAAAAAAATGGAATATCACATTTTGTGGTCTGTAGTATCTATAGCAAGAACGGTTATAACTCAGAATTGGAAGAACGCATCAACACCCTCCTTCAAAGAATTTATAAATATTGCAACTGAAGTCTGTCACCTGGAAATCACTACAATTATATCAAGACCAACCAGGATTACCTCTTGCTACAATGCATGGACAAAACTTGGAGAACTGCTTGAAAAGCAAAAATAACTGCAATTTGGATTTAATGAAATGCATAATAATTTGAGTGACTTGACAGTTGATGGACACTCATGTAAATAATTGTTTTTTCTTTTGTGTGTGAGGTTTAATTTTTTTCATTTATTATGTTCACAAATCTCTGACTGTAAATATTGTTGTGATTATTTTACAAATTGAAAAGCCAATAAAAATTAAAAAAAAAGAAAATTCATGATAATAAAAAAAACTGTTATTCTATCAAATTTCTAAGTTTGTAAGAGCAATATTTAAAAAGTATCCCTATTTTTGGGCCTTTGTCCTCCCATTATTTGTGGCATTATCCAGATTTCTGCTCTAAGAGATCGAGTGGTATGGTTCCTGGTGGGCACTTGCTTCAAATGTGCTGAAAAATGCAATGTTCGGGGACACATTCGCGTTTTTTGCTACCCGCATTTTTACTTCATTCACTAATCTAACAAGTGTTTTTGGCAAGTACTGGTTTAAGTTATTATCAGGGGTTTACAATCAGAGATGTGGCATTGATTATCAACAGCCTGGATCAGCAAACTGTGACTATAAATTTCACCTCATTTAACAGAAATATTGCTTTTTTTTTTTTGATACTATATCATTTTGTACCAGCATCCTCAAATGCTGCTGTTGGCTTACTTCACTCATTCATTCATTCATTCTTTGATAGCTTGGTTAATCCATTTCTGTATAACAAGGGAATTGGAGTCTGTCCTGACCCTTACTGGATGTAAAGCTGTGAACTGGTCCTGAACAGTGTCCTGATACACTGCACAATGAACATGTACTCACACACACACACACACACACACACACACACACACACACACACACACACACACACACACACACACACACACACACACACATGCACACACACACGCACACACACGCACACACACACACACACACACACACACACACACACACACACACACACACACACACACACACACACACACACACACACACACAAGCAATTTGAAGGAAGACCAGTTCACATACAGCATGGAATTTACTATTGTGTGTCCTTTAATCACCATGTCAATAAATGATATTAAAAGGTTACAAGCTCAGCACAGTGACATTTCCAAGATCACGCTACATACACAAACTTTTTTGTTTTCTTTTTTGCAGAGAGCCAAGTCTCCCTGAAAACATAGGAGAGGGAAAAGCTCCCACACCCCTAAATAAAATATACCAATTTCAACTCATGCCTCTTCTCTGCCTCTAACAAAGCATTCAGTCTGTGACCCTGCCAGAGCTGCCATTTTGAGACATTAATCAATGCAAATCTGTCATTCTGAGCATTGCTTAACTGGAGGACAACAAACAGTACATTCCGCACTTCTTTAAGATTTGGGAAATAACTGGAGTATCCAGCAAAAAGCCATGTGGACACAAGGAGGTTTTACAGAGTTGGCATTAAAAGCAAATTAATTATGACCTGAACTGGACAACTAACAGCTTACAGGCAATAAACACTAACAACCCCTGGACCATTGTGCCACCCTACGCATGTACTTGCCCATTCATTTTTGCAGCCTTGGGGTTACATTTAGTTCTAGTTGCATTTTGCAGCCTGATTTTCAAATTAAGCTGTAATTACAATGGCATCATTAACATTCTGAATGACCCAACATCATGCCACCATTGCATTCCGGGAATAACATGACATATCTTTACACTTTAACAGATGGTCAACATCTCTCTTCAAGTATTACAAGTCAGTTTGTGCTGCCTTGCATATACAACAAAGTATGCATCTACAGAAGTGATCATATTTATTTTTTCCAGCAACATACTATGCCTACCTTTCCGTGACTTTAGTTAGAAAATAAGTCAGTAACTGGATTCCAATAAAGACTTCCCAATATATGCACTCAGTAATGCAAAACTTAAGAAATGCATTGTTGTCTTCTCTCACTCTGTTTTTGGGTTTTCACAGATGATCATTGGCTGCCTTGTGGTGCTTATTCACCCTCTGGGCCCACTGGACTCTCCTTTGTTCTATAGATTAAATAGAGGCTAGTGAGAAGACTGAGGCACCTAAGGCAGCATCATATTACAGCCAAGGAGTGTCTGTCCTTTATGACACTTCTCCTTCCCTTGTGTGCACGTATAACATCCACTATTGGATGTGCAATTGGGTGTGCTGGTGTGTCAAACTCCCTTCATGGCAACTCAGCCAGTAACTCTGCCTCCCTAAGTACAATATCTATTTCATGACCGCAGCCATCAGTAAACATCATCTGTGAGGGGTGTCTGAGTGCATGCCTTCTCCACTAGAATGAGCACGGTCATCCTCACCTTGCCTGCGCCTCAAACACCGAAGCTGCTAATTGAGCCCAGACCCCCTGGGCCTTAATCAGGGCTTTATCTCTCTACACCACAGCACTGGCATTTCACAAATGCATTGTCATTCTCTTACAATGAAGTTTGTCTTTCTATGTTTATGGTCTATCATACACTCTCAGGGTACAGGTTGCCTCCTCAGTATTTGTAGACTGTTACGTTTCCTACATTTCTTAAAGGTCTGCACGGAAAGTAAGAATTAACTTATTGCATGCATATTAAGAGCAAACACAGTCTTTATGACCCAATGTCTCTGTGAATATGCTATGAAATCTCTGTCTTAAATTACCATTCATTTGTAGGAAGTGGGGGAGTTCTGATTTCATGCTGCAATACATATCAATGGGATGCCAAGCAAAAAGAAAGACATACAGGCAGGCAGACAGACAGACAGAAAGATAACAGGAATATTGTGTCTAGGAAAATACCTGGCAGAAGGAGGTTAATCCTTTACACCAATATAAATGCAATGCATCTTCAATATTCTGTATATTTTTTCATAAGAAGAAGCAGGGAAACAATTTAACTTTTTCAGATAAACTTGGCACAGACTTGATACCTCAGCTTGGTCATTACAATAATATAATTTTTCAGGTCCATTATACAATAGTGACACATGAATTTGTCTCTAAAGAATTTACATTGAGTTTTGAAAGTGGCACAGCAGACTTTATTAGATCATTTAGAAAGTAAGCACCAAACACCCCCAGCTGATGGAGAACCGTATGATATGATTGCTCACGTTTTTTTGGGGATGATTCTGGGAATCATTATAAACTTAGCTGATGCCAAAGCACGGAGGTAAGAGTTGTATCCAGCATCCATAATATGATACCTGGTTGGAACCCAGAGTACCAATATAAGCTGCAGGAAGGATCTGTTGGCAAATATCCCCTTTATTATAAAATGTGCAGATATGAAATTTAAAGTGCTGGTGACACTAAAATAGAACAAATCTCAAAACTCATTGTAATACCATTAAAATATATTTTTCAGAGGGGCTCTCTGAACCTTCCAATATGAGATTTGTACCTAACACACTCCTGTTGAATATATACACTAACTTCAAGATCACTGTACCTTGGAGTAAAGGAAATGCTCTGAAGTACACTTATGTTTGATTTATTATATATTCTCATTGCTCAGCTTTATTCTTACTTTTCTGCTGATTGCAATTATAGTCTTCAAACTTTAAGTTTAGAACCCATGCCTTGAATGTTCCTAAGGCCAAGATGTACAGTGTTTTGAACACTTTGGTACTGAAAATGATTCTTCCATTCATGCTATCAGTTTGGGGTGGGGGCAGGCACATAGAAGGCATGTCACAGATGTGATGCATAGTGGCCCTGCTGACCCTGTCATGGTCCAGATGCCCCTAATCCATGAGTACAGTAATTCTTCATCATGCATGGAGCTATTGTTTTTATTGTAGCATGACAGAGTCAAAGATGCTACCACCAAGCAAATTACTTCCCTGTGCAATTATTAGTCCAGCAATGTAAAACATTAATATTAATTCCATCTGTAGGGTTCAATTTTATCTTTAAATTTCTCAGTGACTTTTCCGATTTTAAAATATTGTAAAACTTACATTGTTAAATGTTTTGAACAGTACTTATCAATACGTTCTTGTCTACTGAATGGGAATTCACATAGATGTCTCAACAACAAAGATGACTTTTTCAGTAGTTCTTTCACAGCATATTAGTATGATATTATTTTATTTTTTATAACGGCACTTCATATAGGATTACAGATTAGGTTTATAGGTAAGTACTAGGCTAGCTGCCCATGTGGGCCATTTTAAGCCTAGCCAGTTTCACTTTTTGTGCTTAAATTAACCTATACAACTTGGGTAGGGATTGGTCTTACCTGTCCCATAGTCAATAATTATATATTACCCCTAATGAGAATAACTGGGATCATATGATAAATAATTTGAGGGGACCCATGCAAGAGATAAAACATTAAGTAGCTGCTTCTGCCCATTAGTAGTGCAGGAGGAACTCCTGGGATAAATCATCCTTTTCCCCATACATATATCTATATTGTACTTGAACATGGACAGGGATAAATGTAGTTTCATGTGGATGAGGAGTCTGTTCCACAGCACTGGTATCCTCTGCAAGATATACCTTTCCAAACTATTCTGCTGATGTTGAAGAAAACATTTAGATCCATAGACTGAGTATTTCTGATGCCATTTGACTTGCTGATGTGCAATAAATCCATCAGTATTGCGTCAGAGGAAGCCTTGTATTCCAGACATGGGTCAACTTTTACCACTCTATAGGATAGCGAGTATAGTGATAGGGCTCTGATTCAATATGTCATTCTCTTCCCTGAAAAGTTCAAATCCGTGGCATTTCAATTTCTTGCTCTTCCTAGATATATGCATATTTTATTGTCAATCACGTGGAACACCTGGGGATATTTTTTAAGACTTGATATTTTGTGTGCTTGAGCAGGGATGTTTGGCAATGTGAAACTTGCTTCCAGAAAAGAAATAAACAAAAAATGTCATCAATCCCCTTGCAATGAGCAATGCCTTGGAAAGATTAGGAACTGGCTAGTGTCTTTCTTCATTGTTAGTGTCACTATATCAGTTAGTTAGAAACTATTTTTTTCAAATGTACAAATATGTTTTAAATTACTTTCATTTAAGATACACATCTGCATACTGTTCACTATAAATGCTAGGAAAAATACTGGCATACTCACTGTATTCTCATGTATTTATCAAACGTTTATTTTTATACAATTCCTAATAAGTAATGACTAAGTGTTACTGTCTTCCTCTGAAATGGAATTATTACATTTAATTATTTTGGAAATAAATTCCCAGGGCATTGATTTTCCTTTCACTAAAATTTTCTTTAAACTGGACAAACATCTCTTAGTACTAGCTGCATGATCTTATAAGGGAAACAGTAAGAAGAGACCATAATAAAAATGTGCCCGTTTTATAAAAATGGATAGTTGAAAAAAATCAGCTAACTAATTGGCTGCAAATCATATATGTATGTGTGTTGTATGAGCCAAGATAAACATTATGTCACATTAATTTCACTGGCCATTGGCTCATACCATATTAAATTACATGTTACAGGTTGGTACTTATTCTAAAGCAATGTTATTAGGATGGTGCAGTCAGAATTACCAGTCAGAAATTTTTATTATATTCAGTATACATGCTGTAGTGTCTTCTTTTTTTTCCTTCATCCCATACCAATTTTTTCTCAGTGTTCCACATAGCAAAGGAAAAAACAAGAAACGTCCTGGTTCTCCCACTTACACATCTACCAATACCTGTAGATTTTCTGAAGAAGATGATTGAGTGTGGCAGTTATTATGTAATGTGCTGGGAAATTATTCTCAATAAATAATACTTTCCTATAAATAGTTGCTGTTCTTCTTCTTTTGGCTTTTCCCAGTTAGGGGTCACCACAGCGTAACTCCAGTCTGCTAATGATTGGCAGTATATTTTTACAGTGCCGAGGTGCCAGCTCAACGCCCAACCTTCAATGAAGGAACGCCCATTCACGCATGTCTTTCGAATGCCACTCAACTGCAGGGAGGACATGCAGACTCCACACAGAAGGCGCTCCAGCCAAGCAAATATCTGCACCTGGCATCAGATTCTTCTAGGAATGTTTTGATGTTGGCGATCTCAAGCCTATGGTATAAGTTCTTTTGTCTGTCTACCTGTATATCTTCTTGTCTGTTTGTCTGTCAGTGCAACAGTCCGTTTGTCTCTCTGTGTTTGATTGATGTTGTCTGTTAAGTTTGTGGTGTTCATTTATCCTGAAATAATTATCAGTGTAGACATAGGGAGGAAAACTCCCAAATAATATTGCATTTGGGGTAAACATTTCAGAATGGTTAAGAGTTGCTAGCAATTAGAATTCCCCAATAAGGTCAATATTGAAAAAAAAGGAGTCAAAGAAAGACCATAACAAATTAATATGACATATAAATTATCCTTATGACATCAAGAAAGAACACACACAAAAATGAATAAATTAAAATGCAAAGAAGAGTAGAAAACTGTAACCTGGGCAAAGATTCATGGGGGTATGTGGACACTATAAGGCATGACAGTAAAGATTATACAGTAAAAAATATGATAAAGAAAATGTATATATAATAAGAAACAATACATATTATACAATTATACAATTCCTAATAAGTAATAAGTAAGTGTTACTGTCTTCCTCTGAAATGGAATTATTATATTTAATAATATTACATGATATCAGAGTTCTTACTATGCATAGTATGTTTATTCATGAGGAATGCAATACAGCAAGACATTGGAAAAAGTAGCTGCGTACAACAAAAGTACCTCAGAAATAAGGTGAGGGAGAAAGGTAAAGAGAGGATAGAAAAAGGGAGCAGGAGAAGTGAAGACAAAAGAACATCATAAAGGGGCAATAAAGGCTATAGTAAGAAATAAATAAAGAGAAGAGAAAGAAGACATAAGAGGGTTAAGGATATTGAGGTCTTCTCAAAACGATTCAGGTCAAGTTACATTAAATGTCCATTCTGAAAAGAAGTATTGCCTTAACTGAGTTTATAACTGGATTAATGGAATCTCCTGTCTGTAGGCAATTTATTCCACAACTTATCTATTCTGAGTTGACCTAGCAATCAAGGACACACATAGATAGTAATCTAGCCTTTGATCATCACGTGTCCACAGTGGTGAGGAAATCATTCTATGTTGCACAACTTATAAACAAAAGTTTGGTATCTTAAGTCCAAGGAAGTCATTGTTCCACTGTATTCAGCATTAATCAGACTTATCATTGAGTACAATGTCCTCTTTGGTATGTACCTAACCAGGCATATCCAACAACTGGAACGTCCATAGGGGTCCCTCACTAAAAGAATACAAGGCGTAAGTAATATGCCCTATGCAGACTGCCTTAAGACCCTATCTCCTGTATTCTGTATCCTACAAGCGTTTGAGGGGAGATCTATGCCTGGCATACAGGGCATTGTCAGATTCCACTCTGATGGACCTCCTGCATATCCACAAAACAAACGGTACCAGAATTATGCATTCTAAAGACTTAAATGTTGCCTGTGATATAAATAGGACCTGCTGGAGAGATAGGTATGTATCCCAGAGACTACCCTGTCTATGGGACAGGTTCCCCATCCATGTGAAGCAGAGTTTCTCCCTAATCCAATTCAAATGCAACTTGGACAATTGGATGGGAAACCAGGAATTCATCCCTGGTTTGGCACCTATGTCTCTGATGCAAACAGGTAACCTGCAAATGTTTCATCTTCCAGGTCCATGCTTACACTTTTCCAGGGTACCAGAACTTGTCAGAGATTTGGGATGCATGACTAGGCTTAAAAAGCCCCTTGTGGTTGTTAGCCTAGTAAACACCTAGGAACCTATGAACCTAGTGTAATGTAAAATGTACAAAAATTAATTTATTTTGTCTCTATCAGATTCAATAATTCTACTTTAGAGGAAATAAGATTTTGAGGGAGCTAAAGATAGTTATCAGGAAATGATGGGTCTATTATATACTGCATTAGCTTATGAAATTAGTAGAGTTTTGCCATGGCAAATAAAATATGGAGTTCTAACCATCCTAGAAATTTAAGATTTCAAAAAGAATTCAGTTTTGTTATAGGGAGATTCACACTTTGAGAATGAAACCAGTCATATGGTGGCTTTACGGTATGGTCTATGGTTCACATCTCCATGGTCTGGGATTCAGTCCTGACCTCTTCTCTCTTTTTTGAGAAGCATTTTTATGTTCTGTCTGTAGCTGTATGTTTCCCCAATCATGTGTTCAGGTTTTCTACCACATCCAAAAATCAAACTAGTTTAATGGTTACACCAAAATGCACATGTATCCTATATTACCCAGCAAATGTGACCTGAATGTATGTGTGTGTGTGTGTGTGTGTGTGTGTGTGTGTGTGTGTGTGTGTGTGTGTGTGTGTGTGTGTGTGTGTGTGTGAGAGAGAGAATGTGTGTGTGAAGTAAACTACTCTTTTTCATATTAGGAAACATTCATTTGAGTTGATCTTCTGAAATTGTGTGAATTTATGTTGGAGATGGAGGTAGTTGTTTAGCCAGATCATCATCTTGTACATTTCAGCATTAAGCTTCTGGTTTTATATCTCACAACAATAAGCTTCCACTTATGCATATATCTAAATAATATAGTGCTTAGTGAGTTCACTTCTATTCTTAACTGTGTCAAAATGGACACCACTATAGAACATTCAGATGATCTCCAAGTCACCTTTAATATGATGAATGATTATCACTGTCAAGGCACTAGTTTCCTTTCATTGAGGATAACTGAGACCAGATCATTGTTATAAAATCTACTAGTCCAAGGTATCATATAACAAGTATGTTCCTGTAAAGGGCAATTTCTGCTATTATTTAAGCAATCAGCTGTACTTTATGTGCTTTTCAGGCAGACTGTGCTGCCCAGGCTATCTGATAACAAAAACAGTGTTTTTCCGATTGCAAGGTTACTATTCTTTATTTTGTCTCTATGGACCATGGCGTCCTTCTTCAGTATTTATAATCACATCACTGGGTTTAATAATGACCAGACTTTGAGGACATTTTCAAAAGATGATCTGCTCTTACACTGTTTGCAGCAGTCCCTTTTTAAATATGACATTCACCTATTTACCCAGTAGGTCTTGAAGTGATCTGACTAAAGATTTTCCATTCTGAGATGACATGGTTTTATCCTGCTGAATGGTAAGTCCTGTCTTTAATGAAACTTCTAAAACCTATAACATGTGGTATTAACCCTGGTCCTGCAAGGTTAATGAGATCTTGCTTTTGAGTCATAAATCCAATACTTTGCTGTTTTCTGAGATTTTCTCCAAATTTAGAGCTTCCTTTCTGCTTTAAAGAAGGTCTTTTGAGCTTTATTCCCAAGAAGCCATTGTTAGATCCTTATAAGATGAGTAATTGTCACCTAATCGTTCATTTGTCACATTTTTGTAAGGAGAAAGGCCTATATGTTCATAGGTAAGGACTAGGCTAGATACCCTTGTGGGTCATTTTAAGCCTACTCAATTTCATTTCCAAACAAGAGAATCATACCTTGTATCTTGTGTTTGTGAAGTAAACACCTTAACCATTATGCTAACCCCCAAGCTGAGTCTATTTTAAAATCTTGTGACCTATGCCATTCAGCTTTTAGAACATGTCACAGAATATGACACAGCACTATTAAAGGTATTTAATGACCTTCTTATATCATAAGATCAGTACAGATATTTCATCTTTGTGCTACTTGACCTCTGAAAGGCATTTGTCTCTATGAACCATGGAATCCTTCTTCACTATTTATAATCACATCACTGGGTTTAATAACCAGTAAACTTTCAGGACATTTTCAGAAGATGGCCTGCTCTTACATTATTTGCAGAGATCCCCTTTTAAATATGGCATTCACCTGGGCTATGACTTAGGTCCACTTTTGTTTGCAGTATACTTTCCACCACTGAGCAATGCGATATGAACCATTGGATCAAGGTATCACCACTATACTGATGATGACCAATTGTATATTTCTTCCCATCTGAAGTAAAACATTGTTAAATAATTGCTAGAGAATTGCTTGTTATTGACTTCTGCATATTTTCAGGCTTAACATCTTAAAGACAGAGAGGATAATGGTGCACATAAAATTTTCCTCATTTTTCTCCAGCTGAGTCATACTATAGTTTATAACAGAAACAGGTTGATGTTAGTTTCTGTGACGACCCTCCACTGGACCAGTAATCAAGGAGTCTCAATCCTCACCACTGGCAACAGTGGGGGACGTTCACTGGGAGGATAACATGTACACACGCAGTATTTCCAGATGCAGCTCTCTGCATCAAGTGCAATGTCCCCAAAGAGCACACAGAGACCACAGTCAGTCCGGGACTAGTTTCTCCCTCTTTCTCCAGATCCCCAATCAGTCTCCCCACTGGCACAGCTATAGAGTTAAGATCTCAGCTGAGTGACTAAGCCAAGACCTCTAGCACCCTCTCTGTCCAACCAGTGCTTTGTGTCCCTGCCCAAGTATCTGACACATACATATTCTTTGAGGTTTGATTTATTTATACACACACACACACACACACACACACACACACACACACACACACACACACCTGGGTGAGGCTGGCACAGGTTTACTAGCTATGGCCCTTCTGCCCACACTATAAGGTAGTTATCACTGCCACCAGTCACTCCTTATCAGCTACTTTAGGACCTTTAACAAAAGGTGTCCATTCTTACTGTGTAGTAATAATACTAATACAAATGGTAGTTTGACCAAGAGCAAGGCTATTAGGAGTGACCGACCCAGCGTGTCACCAAATAAATATTGCAAGTACTCTCAAAACGTAAATACCTCTATACAGATCAGCCACAATGAAAGGCTTAAATAAATTTACTAATAATAATAAAAGAACAAGATAATACTAAATATCTATTCACAGTGACATCAGAGGTCAAAACCACAGGAAATATTCAAAACAATATTGCAGGACAGTCTCAAATAAATAAAGAAAAATATCTAAACTAAGCTTCACTATATTCCTGACTGAATGTAAAAAAATTATACTATAACCTAAGAATTTACTAGAAGAGCAAGGCAGATGTGGTGAATGGATCTTCTAGTTGTTTTCAGGTCCAAGACAGAAAGCAGAATGACCTGTATCAATAAGAGACTTCTTAAATTAATATATAAAATATTACAGCTGGGAAAGCTTGCATAATTACATAATTCTGGTCATCTGACTTCTAGTTCCAAGGCCAACCCCCTCCATTGCTAGAAGCTGGCAGCATTTAGATTCTACCTGTAAAAATATACAGACAGGGGCTTTTCCTCATATTTTTGGCAGATGCCCAAAAGTCATAAAACAATTGCATTCCTTCATGCTTCAAATGTAGCAATTAATTCACTCCAAGGACAATACAGAAATCTTCCTACCACAGACTCTGTGTCTCTAGTTGCATTGAAAATTTTATGGTGTAACATATAAAATAATTTAATTTCAGATATTTTTTCTAAAGTTTGCTGGACTGAGGTTAGCCTCCTGCATTCCAGGTTCCACTGTTAAAATATATACATTTAAACAGTTACAATAGTGCATGTGGTTACATTTCAAACAGCACTTTGCAAATACCTTTTCAATACAAACATCTGTCCAGAGCAGTTTGATATACATGACATACAGTTCTAAAACACTTATAAAACAAGCAACTTGTACAAATCATGTCGATATTCACCAGTGACATATAATTATTCACAAAATCCCAGCTAGCTGTGCTGGCAGTATCTCTTTCATCACAGTGCCTAAGGTATAAAGTCTCTGAAAAATATCAGTAATTACCTGACAAATAAAGACTATCAATAGTGACTAAAACATCTTGTTTTGATCTGAGAAGTATGACACAAATTAAGCACTTTTTATAAACAAAGGATGACAGCAATTTATGCATTATCCTCAATGGCGTTTACTTACAGCTAGCTAATATTGACAGCAGACAACATCCTCTGATACAGATTTCAAGACATTTTACAATTTGAAAGTATTTCCCTGGCTTTGTATAATCCACAACAACTACCATCATCTGGTGAAGCCAGGAAAAGATGCTGGTTTTTATGTTTTCAGCTCTGCCTGCTATAGGACATACTTACCTTAAGGCAGTCTTGGCTCCCAACAGATCAATCTATCTCCTCTGTTCATCAAGAAATGGACCTTGCTGGTTCCCTAAATTCCTGGGAAACGTAAATGCAGTATTTTAATGCCTTTCATAACCCTGCTTTATAGAAGTCACTCTGCTGTCCACTTTGTTTGAGTTGTTGTATAGACTCCTTTAATAAGGTCCTAAGGATTTATTTATTTCTTAACTTTTTTCTGTTCAGCAGTTATAATTCCTGTGGTTTAATGTTGTAGCAGTTATGTCACTTTCTCTCCTTTTTAAATATTATTTACTGTTTTGCTGTCTTTACATGATTACTGTAAAAAAAACGGCATATATTTGATTTGATTAACAAAGTTAACAATCAGAGAACAGACCGATATTCTTCTTATTGCTCTTATTGCTTCTTGCTCATCTTTCTGACAAAATCACATCTTGGTTAGTTTCATACCTATGATCTCTAAAACATTACAAATGGAATCCTGCATGATATTTTAAGTATTATTATTACTTATAATATATAAAGATGTAATATGTAATATATAATATATATATATATATATATATATATATATATATATATCTATATATATATATATATATATATATATATATATATATGTATGTATATATATATATATATATATATATATATATATATATATATAATATATATATAGTAAGGCATAAGATGGTGGCACCTGTGCAGCAATGGCCTCTTTGGCTCCCGTTGCCTTTGTTGTTTGTTTCTGTTTTTGTAGTTTCCCATATTTGGATCATTTTTCTTGGTTGCTGGTGGTCGAGATTGGAGAGGAGGTGGTCATGGTGTCGGTCGATCTGTGGATCGCTGGACAGTGTGGTTGTTAGATTCAGTCAGGTGGCATGGAGTGGTTGGAGTGGTGGAATGGATGGCCTGGTCATGGCTATTCTAGCCTGTGTAAGGAGAGACGAGCCTGGAGGAGTGAATGACAGAGATCGAGTGCTGGATATTGGAGCATTGTTGGAGGGTACTGTGCCAGATCCGAGGGGTTTGTGGAAGTGGAACTGGACCATTGCTGGTGAAGACAAGGTTGGTGTAGGAGAGGATGGTGGATGGTGACTGTGATAGTGGAAACTGTGGTTGTTGTGTTGGATGAGGCCGGATGATGGAGACCTGACTGTCAGCTTGGATGTGTGCTGATCTGGACTTTGTTCTTTTGGATCGGTGGAATTGGATTGGTCTTGTCAGTGTGGAGATGGAGTTTCGATTGTTTGGGACTTTGTGTTAAGTGTGTGTGTATATGTTATTTAGGTGTTTTATGTGTTTTTTTTTTTTTTTTTTTTTGTAGTTAATAGTCTGTG
>NC_056737.1:1488510172-1488555172 GCF_019279795.1 Protopterus annectens | reverse complement strand
GAGGTTTTCATTTGTTCATGGCACACCCAGGCTTTATCTCGAAATTGCATGGTAGCTAGGGTGTTTTTGGATAACCAGGATACAGGGTTGCTTTTTATGTATTTAGTTTTCAGTGGGACAAAGGAATTAAGTTGGTTTGTAAAAGTAGTGTTGAAGTGGGAAAGAGCTTTGTCTAGAGGAAGGGTTTTTAGGGGGTTCCAATTGGTATTTCTTAGTGCATTTGTGAAAGATTCAGGATTAAAGTTTTTTAAGCAGCAGGTTGAGATGAAGGAGTGGAACAGATGGGTGGTGGAGGGGAGGCGATGGGCAAAAGTAGGGAAGTGGTCAGCTAGTGGGTCAGGGAGAATGCCACTATTGGAGATATTCTGAGAGTGAGACACTAAGATCCAGTCTATGGTGCTTCCAATTGAGGAGTTCTTTGTGGGTCCTGTGGTACAATTTATTAGCTGGGTGAAGTTATATAAGTTAATATTAGTGGGAGATTGAATAGAGGCCCAGTTTATGTTAACGTCACCCAGGATTATTGTTTCATAGGCAATGCTGGATGAGACCCAGAAAAGAATGTCTTCAAGGGATGAGACATTATCTCCTGGGGGAATATAGAGGGAGAGCACAAATATGAGCTTATGTTTATTAAGGTGAAGTAGGGCAAGTATCATTTTAGCGTTACCGAATTTAGGGAAATGTTTGGTATAGGGGGTTACTAGGAGGGATGATGAGTATAAGAGTGCTAATCCGCCTCCTTTTTTATGTGTTCTATCCTTTCTAATTATGTGATAGTTGGGAGGTATCAGCTCAGAGTCCATTATATGGGGCTTAAGCCAGGTTTCAGAGATAGAGAGAATTTCTGGTTGGTTATGTAGAAGCCAGGCGTGGAGGTTAGGAATTTTATTACAGAGGCTCTGAGTATTTAGGGCTGTGAAATGAAGAGATTTATGAGTTACTTCAAAGGGGAGGGCTTGGGTGGCCTTGTCAGGTATGGAGGGGGGGCAGGGTTTGGATGGATGTCGCCTGAAAGAAGTATGGAGATAAGATGATGTAGGAGATATTTTCTTAGATATGGGTAGTTAGTGAGGTTAATGAGTTTTGTGGGTGTTTGACAAGTGTTGTTGAAGGCATTGTGGTTCGTTAGTACTCTATAAGGGAAGAGCATGGTGTTGTTGATGTGGAAGAGACAAGGGAATATATATATATATATATATATATATATATATATATATATATATATATATATATATATATATATATAGGGCTATATGTGTTGTTTGCATAGTAGAGGGTAGGGGTATGATACTGGGGGGAATGATGTATGACATTGGGTTGGGTTAGGAAGTTTAAATAAATAAGGGTTGTTAGAAGTAGTAGTTGATTTAGCAGGCACAGTATTTTAGGGGACATGGTTTTGGTTGAGTGACAGAAAGTTGTTTATTTTGAGTTAGGGTTTACTTTAGGGAGTATGATATAGGGGTAGTGATAATTGGATTATTATATTGGTTAATATGTGTAGGTAATGTATTAAGAGGGGTGGGGTTACTTACAAATGTATGGATTATGGGTGGGGGTGGGGTGTATGTTTTGATTGGATGGTATTTGAGTATGTGGGAGTGGTTGGTTAAGTATAAATGTAGATGCTGTGGGGGTGGGTAGGATTTGGGGGTAGACTAGGGGAGCGGAGTGAGCCCGAAGGGCGAACGGAGCAGGTAGAGCCAAATTAAAAAAATGCAGGACAGAGAGAAAAAACAATCAGTAGGGAGTAAAGGTAAGTTCGGAGTACAGGTAAGCAAGTGGGGTAAGAGGGAGAGTTTGGTAGTGTTATAAGGGAAAGGATTTAAGAATGGTATGTACTGATAGAGGAGTAATGAAGAGTGACTAGGGAATGGCAGTTTTATTCTATTGAGGGGTGAGGAATAGAGAGAGGAAGAAAGTTACTAGTGGGTGAAGACTGCCCCCTGGTGGCCAAATCCTGCAATAGCAGGAGTGCTAGCCACAAAAGTGGTAGATAATAAAAGGATGAAAGAAAGCCTGAAACGTTGAAAAAAAAAGAGAGGCTGTGATTAGGCTGGTGTAGGAGGACTCAGAGGTGGGAAGGGTATGGCTGCTGGCTGTCCTGGCAGAGAGCGTATACAGGACATCTAGCAAGTTATTACAACAGTACCACAAATTAAAGTGGGAGAAACATCATTGGCACATACTTTCTATGGGATCCTTAGTGAGTTCAGTTAGGTAGAAGCTTTTCTTATTTCTCTTAGAGGTTGAGGCAACAGGGTATAGCAGATGATTGTTTCTTAGATGTCCAGCAACTACAGTCGAGTCATTGGAAAAATGTAGGCTGGAAAGGGCAGGAAGCTATGGGAAATATAATAGAGAGATAGGTTGTGTAAAAACAAGTAACAATATACATGCTTAGATAAAGTATGATTAGTACAGCAAAATATTTGAACAACACAGTAAATCAGGAGTAATTAAAAACAAAATAGCTGAGAACAACTTTGTATATATTATGTTGCTGTCATTAGTGTAGAATAGGTTATTTTGGTGAGGACGTTTTGAAGGGGACCTTAGAGATACAACTGTTCTCAATTAGCCCATGTAGCAGATGTGGCAAATGCAGAGAACAGGCTAATACAACTGGCGCTTTTAACTTACTTCTATAATATCTTGCAGAATAAGATCATTTGTTCCACTGTTGCTTATTGGAAAAAATATGGTTGAAGAGTAATTATTACTGTTTTGTTAGGTACAGCATTTGATTGAGGTGAGGTGGTTGTATGGCTCTTTTAGGAACTACTTTTAGCTTCGAGCCTGCGAGAATCCTCGTATGTAGTGTGGTGTGAAATAATGGTGGAGATGACTAAACTACTTATTCCGCGTTGCGTCGGCTCTTTTAGGAATTTACTAATTTCATTCTTCAGATCATCCCAGGGATTTGACAGAAAACCAGAACTTTTATAAGGAACAGAAAGAAATTTTGAGGCAAAAATCTGGACATTCTGTGAAAATCTGGACAGTTGAGAGATATGATGCAAAAGTGTCCATATCTTACAGCAGAATAAGCAGCTATTGTGCAGTTGAAGTATACATACTCTTATGTCTAACTTAAGTGGAGTGCTGCTTATACGAATTTTCATTTACACTGCCCTAGTTGGCCATCTGTTAATTTTTGTTGTCCCAGTTTGTCAAATGCCATGAGACAAACTGCTTTTTGCTGTAACAAAAAATAACCAACATGAGAAGCTAAATGACCTTTGAGCTGGAACGATACAATAGTTTAGGTTGCTACAGAATCTTTCTATTTTTTTCTGTCTCTCTCTTGTTTCTTTCTCTTTCCCATTATTTCTTTCTTCCAGTCTTCAGAGTTTACAGTTGACATCTATTCATAATTCTTCCTATACTTTTTTAGTAAAGTGAAGTTGGAAATACAGCAAATAAATAAGTAAACAGAATAAAAAGACAATAAAATAATTACAAGTCATCGTAAGTTATTTTTCCACAATTTTTTCTTCTGTGCAGTATTCTAACAACTAACCTATCAGAAACTCTTTCATCTCCCCATCTATGGGTTCAAATTACCCCCACCCCCAAGAACAGGAGCTACTTTAGGGGCAGAAAAATTGGGGAAAGCCCTGATTGCCTTCATACAGGAAAACTATACGGGGTAGCTCTGGTGAAGACCTGCACATGGCATATGTGTGCTTGTGTGTGTGTGTGTGTGTGTGTGTGTGTGTGTGTGTGTGTGTGTGTGTGTGTGTGTGTGTGTGTGTGCGTGTGTGTGTGCGTGTGTGCGTGTGTGCGTGTGTGTGTGTGTGTGTGTGTGTGTGTGTGTGTGTGTGTGTGTGTGTGTGTGAGCATGTCTCTGTGTGTATGTGCGTGTGCACATATCTACAAATACTTTTAAGAGTACTTCTTGATATATCCAGCTGCATGTTGTGACCCTGCTTGTTGTTCCATGGTTCTAATGTCTCCTCTAGGGCTAAGTGCAATGACAGTTCAGTCTATGTCCCTACCTCCAAGATGGCTGAAGCATTGCATGGTGTCAGTGCAGTCTCATCTTACTGGATCCACTGATGTCTGACTCACTAACTAATCCACATTGGGTCATTGTCAGGACTTTGTATCACTTTACTCATCAGAAACGACCAATTTAAAATGATTTACTACAAGTACCTTCATGAATTAAAATTAACTGCTGTTCTGTTACATAAACATTTTGGGAAAGAAGTTTACAGCAGCAGCCAGAGTAATTTATACAAACTTTATGACATAAGATTATTATATAGACTTGCTCAGTCTTTTTATAAAGTAAGCTGACGTTAGTTCTTTATTGATATTCTGGTGGGGAACTCAAATCATTCTATACTCTGAATTAAAACTGATTTTTCAGGTCCACGCAAACATAGAAACTGGGGAAGAATGGAGAGCTAAATTGTTTTTAAACTAGTTTTTCAAGTTTGTCCACTATATAATCCAAATCGCATGAAATAGTTTAATGACAGATTTACACAGACATTTATTTGTTAACAAGAAAAGACAAAATAAATTTGTTATGATGGTCTTAAAAATCGTATCTGACCCTACAGCTAAGATATTTACACAGTACAAATCTTACTAGATGGGAACAGCCAAGTCTTACTGCAATAACTAAACATCTAGAAATCTTTTCACACCATATCCATATGCATGCAATTGATACTTTTTTATCACTATCAGTTTTACTACAAAACAGACTAAGCTACTCCTTCTAGGTCTTGAGTCACTAACCTTGGTATACATGGTGCAACTGATGGCCCACAACAAGATAACTGAAAAGCTACAAGAGCAGAGAAAACTGCTCAAGTTTGCTTGAGGAAGGAATAGGGTTTGATTTGCTGAATGAGTTGTATATGATGAATGGCAAGCTTGCGATGCATCAACACTTTGCTGTTTAAACTCCCTTACTTCTTATTTGTTTAGTAAATGACATAGTCCACTTCATTGCTTTTAAGTGCATGGCATTGTTTTTTCTTTCAAGTGTAACATTCCATACAGATTTAAGGAACATTGCAATTCTGTCAGTAAAGAATTATTTATGTGTAAGGTGTGTTTTTGCAAAAAATGAATATCAACTATATGGAATGGTAAAACTGAATTCAAAAGCACTGCTTTTTAATCCACTGTTTAAGATAAGGAGTTTAATTCAAGTATTAAATCAGTTATCCACTGAATAAACAGTGGCACTTTATGTTGTTACAGGACTCCGTAGCCAATTAAGAACAGCTATCAATAGCTAGTCAGTGGACTGCAATTATACTGTTGTCTTATTCCTTTCTGCAGGGACAGAAAAGTACTATCTAGTTCTTTGATATTCCAGTTTTTCTAGTTGTGCATGACTTGCGTAGGCCTATATCTTCAGTAAGTACATTAGGTTACTCTGCTGCTCCCTGATTTACAACTGCAAGGTAAAGCTTTTATCAGAATTAATGGGAAAGAAGTGCACCATTCTAGTGAATAGACCTGCCTGGGGGAGGGGTACTATTTGGACATGACATATTGCTGTTCTCAGCAGTCACTGGCCTAAAGCTATGTCTCATGTTTCCAAAAGTGACATCATGACTTTAAGAGGAGGCACTTGCTAAGGTTGGGCAATTTCATCTGAACTGAGAATGGTGTCCTGAAAAAGAGACCACAGGAGTCATGGGCAGTATTTGTTGTGAAGAGGGGGTGCTCATCAGCTACTATGGGATTAAGTCTGGGAGGTATTGATTCATGAAATGAATGCTGTTGGTCAGTGGAATCACACACCACAGCAGTGTCAGAAATGTGTCACCAGGATGCCTTCAAAGAAGCATAAAACATAGCAGCAAAGGGGCCAGCCATTGGTAAAGGGTCATCTCCATCTGCAAAACTGACATAGAAGAATGCCCAATGCCCCTACATGGAGATGATGAAAGCACAGTTAGTGAGGAACCTCACTTAGGGTGTTGGCATAATGGTTAATGGGTTTAGCTCACAGACACAGGGATTGAGTCTCATCTTTTAGGGAAATTGGCTTGGCTTAAAATGCCAACAAGAGCAATTGGCGTACTACTTACCTATGAATCTATACTGAATATGTATTTAGTACCTGAGCACATACAGATTGTTGGCAGGCCACATATGCCAAAGTGTGTATTTTCCAAACTAGCATCAGATGTACACACACAAGACTCTCAGCAGAGATATGTATCAGTTCTACAGCCACATTTTCTCTACCTCTGTTTCCTTGCCAAGCCCAAGGCCTCACATGTATGGTCATTATTGAGATTCACTCTGTTCTGCCTAGTATTATATATTCACAGGCCAGATGACAACAGTACAATCTGGGTCAGCTCCTACGCAGAGCCTGATAATGATGCTGAGACACAGGTTGAGTGACAGTCATGAGAAACACAGGCACTGCCTGTCTCCTCATTTGTGATCCTCTGCCTACTGTTCATAGTGAAAATACATCCACACCCACAGCTGAGGTACAACCTGTACAGCATGAGCACTCACCATCCCCACCTGGGAGTTAGCCATAACTGACAGTGTCAGTACTTCTCCCTCTGTGATGGCAGGAATGGAGATGCATGTGCCCACAGTTCAGCAGCCCAGCAAGGTTTGAGCCATCACATATATGACTGGCATTAGAGCTCAGTCAGCTGATTTACAGGTCTGTCATGTCTTTCCTGTCTTCTACTACCCACACCAACATGAACATGACTGTTGTGGTGTCTAGCTTCTGATATAATGTCACCCAACACTGTCAATGCTTTGGTGAGGCCATGAAGTCCATCATATAATTCCATACAAGGCCTCACGAATTTTGTGGTGGCAGTGCCTCTCAGCTCTACAGATTTCTGCATACTGTCCAGATTTTTGCCTCATATTTTTGGTCTGTTTTTCGTAACATTGTGTTTATCTGGCAAATTAGTGGCAAATCATTAAAGACTGAAGTTAGAAAATAATGACAGATATTAGAGTTGCATACTTCATGCCCTTCAGAAAATTCATGCTAATGCAAAACCTGTCATTCTGTCAACTTTCTAAGATTGTAAGAGCAATATTTAAAAATTGTCCCTATTTTTGGTCCTTTGTCCCACTTTTATTCATTGCTTTGTCCAGATTTCTAGCTGTAAGAGGTTGAGAGGTATGGACATGTTTTTGCCATATCCATATCCGTTTAGTGAATAGAAAGTGCTACAGCAGCAGTGTTGCCCATGGTTGGGGCTGTTTGCATAAATAGGGTGTTTATTTTGGAAGGTCATCAAAGGGTACACAATCTGCTCCTGCACATCTATGAGTGTCTCAGTCCAGTGCTCCACATCATGGGTAGAGCTGCCCACTAGCCTTTTGGGGCAAAATCCCACACCAGTGGACTCCATACTGGTCTCATTTCTGCTGAAACACAACAACTCTGCCTTGGTAGTGGTCTATAGTGGCCTCGATTCTTACTACATCAAGCCAGTTCAATAACCCTATATCATGGTCATACAGTGGTATACCTGACTGTGAGTGTCTCATATTGTGATAACTTCCCTATCATCAGAGACCACCTCTAACTCAGAGGACCCCTTGGCATAGGACTCCATTCTCTACCTCCAATAACATGGCCACCCTCAAAGTATGTGAAAGCAGTCATATGTTATTGTATTCCTTGATATCTGTGCAAATATGGAAGACTGCAACCTACTCCAGCCTCACTCTTGTATGGTTTATATAGAGATGTCTTGTGCAAAGTGTGACTCAGCCATGCACTACCCAACATTGCCTTTAACTAACACTGCATGCATCATAACTGCCTGACAATGCACGATCTTGTACTTCTCATGGGTTGGTATAGCTGGAGATGATGTCCCTGCTTCATTAGTCCAGCAAAGTCCAGTGGCTGTCACTGACTGAGAGAATGCGGTGCAGCAGCTGCTCACATCTTCTCAGACCAACTGGCATTGTTGTCTGAGGTTTGTGTGTTGGGTTACAGGGGCTGCTGTGGGTGCTCCAGAGGTTCCCAGATAGATGAATGCTCTGCATACTTCCTAGTACTCATATTATGTGGCAGGCAGTATTTTATGAATATCTTGAAGGCTGTGGCAGGTTTGTATTGCAGAGCACAGCAGATGTATCCAGTCAACAGAACCATACTTCCAACAGACCAAACACATGCTCTACAATGTTAATAGTTTGCATATGTGCCGTGTTATACTACAGTTCAGCTATGCTGTGTGCCATGTGGGTGTCATTAACCAGGGGTCTGGTGAGTATCCAGCATCACATTAAATAAAATAGAACCATTCAGAGGTGAGGGTGTAGGTGGGGACATTCATACACACTGTTTTTGTCACTATATATACCCAAGTAATATAGTATCTGCATTTAGTGACTAACTGGTTCTGTGCCATTTCATTATGGAAGCAGAAATAAAGTAGACTTGTATGCTGGTTCCCCTGCAGCTTATCGAAAGTATGCCTCTTCAATACCTGCAAGGTGTGGTACAAATTATCAAATGCAATTGTCAGATGTTCAGAATTTCTAGGGTTCATTTTACCAAAAAGGGTAAGTGGGGTTTTGGGTAGGGGTGGGATCTCTGGGTGTGTTTGGGTATTTTAGTGAGGGGATAGATCTAGTGTTTTGAATATGTGCTGTATTGGTGTGTGTTTATGTGCCTGAGCCTGACTTGTGTAGGGGTCCACTTCACATGACTGAATCTCAAAATACTGAATTTCATTTGATTGAGACCACAATACCTAATTTTCAAAATACTGAAAACACGCGCACTGAATCTCATTATACTGAAAGCTTACAATCCTGAATTTGAAAATACTGAATTTTAAGCCATAGATGTGATATGCATTTCCCTTCACCTGTGACTTGCTTGTAATAAAAAACATTACTGTAACTTAAAGTGCCAACTGTCAGAATACCAATAGTAGCGTAGAAAGTAGTGTTGTAGTGTTTCTAAACATAGGCATGTCTCTTTACATTTTTATGGAAAGTATCTAAATTAATATGGTGGATGTTTCGTGTGCTCCCAGCAGTAGTGGCAGTGTAGACAGTACTGTAAGGTAAGTAAAAGGTATATGCCCTTTCCCCCACTGCAGTGCAATCCTGGAGTTAGTATATATAGTTGGGGGTGTGGGGGGTACAGCCCCCCACATTAGGGTGTGTGTTTTTTGGGGGGGTATAGCTCCCCACATAATTTGGTTTTATATCATCCAATTTCTGTTAAGAGGGTAAGTAAGTAGTTTTTAAGTTTTGGAAAGAGTTAATCATTGGTGTTATAATTGTGCATGTCTATGGCTTAAAATTCAGTATTTTGAAATTCAGGATTGTAAGCTTTCAGTATAATGAGATTCAGTCAAATGAGTTTTCAGTATTTTGAAAATTAGGTATTGTGGTCTCAGGCAAATGAAATTCAGTATTTTGAGATTCAGTCATTCATGTAAAGTGGACCCCTTGTGTAGTGGTAGTTTTACAGAAAGGGTTTTTTATGGCAAGGTGTAGGATAACAGTTAGGGTTAGAGACAGGGTTAGAGTTAGGCTTAGCAGCCATTAATAAGGTGGCATAAGGAGGCTCACTTTAGTAATAAATGCTGACACTAAATCTAGCTCTGCACCTTCCCCTAACTCTAACCCTACAAAACCTATTCAGTAACACTACTGCCATTCAGAGAATCAGAGGCTAATGTTAAATAGGACTAGTGTGAACATCACAAAAAGAAAATTACCTTTCAGTGTTAAATGTTTTTAGTGTTATATATTTTCAGACGTATTTGTGATGGTATTTTGTTTTTAACGTTAATAACATTCGATCATTCAATCATGCATAATGTAATCTTTATGATAGAATTAGGAATCTTAGGCTCTGACAGGGTTTTGGACAGATGTAGTGGTAATAAACCAGTGTGCATTGCATACTTCATTTTAGTTAAACAAACAATAGCCCTTCCTTATGATGTACAGTCCACTAAAACAACATAGGGCCCTTATTGCCACATATATGCAATCTATAGTACTTAGTAGTTCTAAAAGATGGTATTGTCATAGAAGCCACACACAGTGGTGGCCTTCTCCCCAATTTATTTATTGATTTTTGTTAAACCGGTGAGAGAACTAGACCAGAGACTATTTTCAGAGATAACCTGTGCCAGGTTGTAGTTTTGGATACAGTACAGATACCAACTCACATTAATCTTCAGTTACAATATATTCAAAGTAATTATTCTAGATAGGTCAGTCCAGTACAGTGAGTAGAATTCTGCAGGTCAGTACCTGTGACATGTTCTGTGTGTCACCTGTTTTCATCTAGAAGGTCCCTGTAGTAAGTATAGCACATGTCTGGAAGTCCATGCATTCTTCCTGATCCTGTTCGTGGGCTATGCATGTCAGCCAGCTCCCATAGAACATCTCCGTTGACTCAAAAACTGTCAGTCAATATAGTGTCATTGTCATTTTTTGCCATGCCACTACTACCACATCATGCCATTAGGTGAGGTGTAGCTGCACTTTTTACTGCTGTTGATCCTATAATGCTGTAGTACCACAGGTTCCTGCATGCTTTACTTACCATGACACATGACTTTTCGTGTGCTTATTCTTTCTTATGTCTCTAAATTGAAACTTGTTTTCAAGGACATTTATTTGCCTCTCATTATACACTTGTTAGCTTGCATGCTTTCAACTGAATACCATTAATCTTTGTGCCATTTTGCTTGCTGCCTTGCACTTGAATAATAACAAGAGGCCTGACACAACGGTCTCATTTTTGACATCTACTTCTAAAAACTCAAGACCAATGTCAAGGCCATCTGGTTGACCAAGTTTGCTTATGATTGCAAACTAAGAGCAGGCATAAAATAACTTCAAGATACTCCCATCCTAAAGGAGGGACTAACACAGCCAAATGACCTGGTGCCAAAGCCACAGATTAAAACTTAATGCCAAAAATGCATAATGGTCACTTTGGGAACCCAGCCACTCAAGGAAATGACCTTATTGATAACACACCACTAAGAGTAGAAATAGTAGTCAGGGATTTCGGGAGTCATGTAGATGGTAACCTGACCTTTGACCAACATGTGTCTAAAGTAGTATGAGAATCATTCTATGTTACTCCACTTATAAGCAGGGGCAGGGGATCTTGGTTTAAGGAAGTCAACATTTCAGTATTCAGCCTGGATCAGGCCCATCACTGAGTGCAATGCCCCATTCGGTATGTACCTCACTGGACACATGGAACAACTGGAACGTCCATAGAGGTTCTTCACATAAAGAATGCAGGGCATAAACAGCATTTCCTATGTAGATCACGTCAAATCTCTATCGCTATAATCTTTTTCATACAGACTGTTGAGAGGCAATCTATGCCTGGCATATAAGGCACCCTTGGATCCCACTCTGATGGACCGTTTGCATATCCACAAAATGCATAACATACTAATTACTTCACTGAGGAATTTAAACTTTCTTGTAATATAAAGAGGACAAGTGAGAGGGACAGGTATGTGTCTTAGAGTATTTCACTTATGGTGAAGCAGGGGTCTTCCCTAACACTATTTAAAAGAAATCTGGACTAGCTTTGGAAATTCGAAATACACAGCCATTCTAGCACCTATGTCTCCAATGGACACAGGCAGCCTATAAATCTTACCCTCTAATGCACAGGATACAATTGAGATTGTTGGTTAGCCTTGTATAGGCCTGAGTGATCATTAACCTGGTATACACTGACGAACTTATGAACCTATGTTGCTATTTCCAATGCAACAGTGCACTGCATGCTACGCAACTTAATTAGGAATATTTTTTTTACACACACATACACACACATACACACACACACACACACACACACACACACACACACACACACACACACACACACACACACACACACACACGTACACACACACACACACACACATATACACACACACACACACACACACACACACACACACACACACACACACACACATGTACACACACACACACACACACACACACACACACACACACACACACACACACACACACACACACACACACACACACGACCATGCACACACGCACGCACGCACGTGCACACACACACACACACACAGACACACACACACACATGGTTAATCACTGACTCTAGATGGTGGTCTCTGCTGTTATGACACCACTACCCCATGTGCAAAAATGGAAAAGTGGGAGATGAGGATGCTTTTATGTATATTTGAATAATAACATGATCTACGTTATTAGTGAGACAATTACAGCACTTTATAGACTCATGAACTATATCACAAGTACTGCCCTCCATGTTTCAATACCATATTCTACGAATGCAGTTAGGTGATGGAGGTGCAAGTTGTTATAAGTTCGTACATTTGTCTAAGCTATTCACCACCAGGTTTTTATAAGCCTGGTCATTCAACCAAACCAAGTTTTGCCCTCAAGTACATTGGAAGCCTATATGGTGGAGTATGTTTGTGAGGAGCTAACTTACTGGTTATGTGGAGGGGGTATGTCTGTTTGAGATTAGTTAATTTACTATTAGCCTCTGTCCATCACAAACATGTGGGTCAGACTGGAGGGGGTGAATTTATGATTTCACATGCAATGATCAAGGTTTTGCTTGATATTGGTCTCTCTAGCATGCTTTATTTATGTCCAAGCAAAGTTCAGGTCCTTGCATCTTGTGTTCCTGCTGCTGTTTTGTTTTTCAGATGTACAAGAGGTCTATAAGAGTTGGGTCTGAGATTGCCTTATATGGAAGGCAACTATCACCACTCAGTAACCTGTCGGAGACTGAATAAGGAGATAGGGTCTTAAGGTGATCATGTAGAACCGGGTATTCATACTGGTGGAAAACCTTTGAGGGCATTCCCACTGTTGCAGGTGCCTGGTTAGGTACATTCCAGAGAGGGTATTGGACTCCATCATGTGTCTGATGAGGGCTGCACAGAGTGGTACTATTACTCCCTTGGACCTGCATGCCATACCCTTGGTTATGCGTTGGGTGACATGCAATAATTTTCTTACTATCATGACTACGTGTTGGTTGAAGGCCAAATTACTATCAACATGTGTTCCCAAATCCCTAACTACCAAGCCAACTCTTGTTTGTTTTATCAATGGAGTGATTAGCTTGGGTGGATGACTTGCTAAAAGGCACTATAATGCATTTCTTTGCATTGAGTTTTAATCTGTGCCTCTGTCACCAATTATTTGTTTGTATCAGACCCTCTAGTAGGACGTCTGTATTGTGGGGGAATGTATGATAGCTCTCAGTTTACAGTCATCTGTGAAATTGATGAGCCCGAGGCCTTTGACATTATCCTTCATTTCTGAGAAGTAGATGCCAAACAGGTGCAGGCCCAACACAGAGCCTTGGGATACTCCGCAGATGACTGGTCTCCTGGTGAAAGTGGTCTCACCAATCCTGACCTCTTGAGTCCTATCTGTCAGTCAGCCAGTAATCCGGTGAGTTATGTTTCCTTTTTCTGAGAGCTTGACAGCATTACCTGAGTAGGGTATTGTATCAAACACCTTGGCAAAGTCAAGGTAGGTGGTGTGCACCATTTTTCCCTCATCCATAGCCTTGCTGACTCTCTCGAAGAAGTCTGCCAGGTTGAGTAGGCAAGACCCTCCCTTGACAAAGCAAAACTGTGGTAGGTCCACTGTCTGTAGGTTGTCAATGTCCTTGTTGATCATTTACATGATAATTCATTCTGTGGCATTGCATATTAGAATTGTCAGACTGATGGGTCTGTAGTTCCTGGGATTGGTTGATGGTCCACTTTTGTGGAGAGGGATGACCATTGTAGCTCACATCCATTCACTCTGTACTTAACCTGTTTTGAGGCTGTAGCTGAACAGTGCATTTCGTTGTCCTGTTAGGTTTGAGGCTATTTCGGAGGCAACCTGGAATATTATCCTGGCCCAATGCAGCAGTGTTTTTTACTTTAGCATGTGCCACCAGGACCTGTTCTCTGTTGATAGTTAGAGGGGATATGCTAGAAGTGATTTCACAGGGGATAGTGGGGAGGAGTGGGGGGGGGGTGAAATTAGAGTTAAATTTATCAGTTAGAAGATTTGCTATATCAATCTGTTCAGTGAAGGTTTTGCAATTTATCACTAGTTCTACACACTGCTGTGTGCTACGGTTTACTATTAAAATTTCGAGTTGAGATGTACCCATATGAAAACTTCAAAGAACAGATGTTCAACTTTTCATATGGGTGAACATCTCAATGTTCGAAAGTTTATATTAGTGATGCAGTGTGCATTCACTAATATAAATTTGAAGAATTGCACAGAGATCATGGTACAGTGTGGTTAGGGAAGTTCATCCCTTTCCTTACTGTAGTGTGATCTCGGAGTTAGAATATATAGTTAGCAGGGGGTGTAGAAGTTTACTTTACATGAGCTCCTATACGGACATCATGTGATGTGATCGAAAACAATGTTGAATCTGCTGAATTCGATCAGGGGTTTTGACATTGTGACTTGTTCTATTTTTTGAATTTCGATGTTCACTTTCGATATATTGGATGCAAATTATTTTGTCGTTCGACATATTGATAGTAAACCGTGTGTTAGCTTTAAGGTTCCTGACATATCTGAAGAAGGCTTTCTGATTGTCCTTAGTCTGTGTGGCTATCCTTGTTGGACCTTATTACACTTTTTAATTTCCTGCTTAGTTGAATCAGAGGACTCTTGTCGCTGTGAGGGTTGCTCTTTCTGATTTTGGCCAGGACTTTTATTATTTTGTTATAAACCCTGTTAATGTTAGGATATCACCATTGAGGTTTCTTTTTGGTGTTAGATCTGAGTTGACTTCTAGAAGGTACAGCAGCATCGATGACAATCCTGCGTAGGCAGCTGTGTTCTCGGGATTTGTGGGAGACTTGAATTTACTTTTTTTTACTGGTTTAGTTGGATTTTCTGGGTTGATTTTTATTTTGAGGGCGACAGCCTTGTGATATGAGTATGATACATGGGGTGAGGGAACAGAGGTGGAGCAATGTTCTTCCATGTTTGTAAGTACCAGGTCTAGTATGTTTGAACCCCTGGTTGAAGTGTGAGCCATTTAGTTCAGGATGTTTGTGTTGACAATGTCCAGGAAACATTGTGCCTGTCTATAGAGGGGTAGTTAGTCTCCCATGAATATGGTGTTTAGGAGGATGATGAGTGCCTCCAGTAGGTCCGTCGCAAGTTGTGACCTTTGTTGGTCATTGAGGGTTCCCTCTAGCTGGCCAGGACATGGTATGGAACTTTGTCTATAGAGACCTGGACATGAATGAACTCTAGGTTATCGTCCTATTTAACTACCCTGAAGTTGTATTTGTTGCTAACATCAATTGAGATACCTCCACCGTTAGCATATCTGTTGTTGCTGTTGTTTTTGGTCTAAATGTCTGGAAGGCACTGTAACCTTGCACTGTCAGAGTACGTTCTGTGGCTTTAAACCAAGTCTGGGTAACAGCACAGATATCTAAATTCTCCAGAGTGAAGAGAGCTTGTAGGTTTTGGAGTTTCTTGTCTTGGCTCCTATCACTGATCAGTAGTTTCTTGTTTAGACTCCTGTCATTGAACAGTATGGATATTTTAGTATCACATTTAGTCAAACCTTCAGATCATATCTCTGTATAAAATGAAGTAGCCCCTAAATTGTCACAAAGCTAGATAGAGCCCTTGGTCAGCAAATGTGCTGGTTAACTTATACAAAATACAGCTGCATTCATGTAAGGTCATTATATTCTGAGATATTTAAAACTTATTTTAAGCATGTTCATCCATTTCAAAGTGCAGTGGCATTTTACTACTCTTCTTCAGTTTAGTCATTTGGTTTGCTTAGCTGATTATTTATACACACAGATCAATACAAATAAACAGCTGTGCAATAAATGTAGAAAAAGCTGCATCCTCTTATTTGTCCTGCATGACAGTTATCTTTGATGTACAATTCTGTCCACTGCTCTGTTGCTTTGCTAATATTCTTTAGGTGATGATTCAGATTTAGATCTGGAACATTTAGTAGCAAATCTCAATCAGCTGAAAGATATTTGTGTTTTGTCATCATTATATTGTAAGAAGACATAGTCAGAATGCAGCAGATCCTAAAAATAGTACAGTAATGAATTGAATGCATCTCCTCTATTTGATGGACTGGTTTAGAATAAATAGCTGTATATAAATATATATATATATATATATATATATATATATATATATATATATATATATAGTGAATCAAAACTTCAGAACTTTGCAGGAATTGCATGCATTTACTGAGTACAGAAACATTAATTCAAGAATGAAAGGCATTAGTCTAGAGCATTGAGTTCAATGTATAGTTTCCTGATTTCTTTATTTAGTTTTCATTTTGTTTTCAGCCATTAACTTTCTGCTTTTGTTTTTGGCATTAAAATCGGAAGTACTCCAAGGAAGGCATTAAAATAGGGAATACACAAAATGATATTTATTTACAAGACTCTAGTGTTCTATTTCACACAATGGTCCTTATACAGATTCTAGCAAAAAAAAGTTTGTCCTTCTCAGAAAAAAAAATGTAACTTACATAAAGTAAGCATAATTCTCTGCTGTTTGCCTGGTGTGAAATGTACCTTCAGATGACTTTTTGCTTATTTCACAAGTTGCAAGGAATTCTGGAGATAGGATGACAGCATTTGAATAACTTAAATCTCCCTTTCTTTTATACTTTGTGTATTTAGGTTTGACAGTACTATTATCCAGAGACACAGCAGAGCGAGAAGCAGAGAGGCCACTTAAGCATTATGGCCTGCTGGTCATTCCCACAGTATATTCAGTCACAGCTCTATAGGTGGAAACTTTGACAAGTTTAATGTGTTCTTAGATGTCACAGTTTTGGCTTCTTACCAGAAAGGATTAATGTTTTGTCTTATTTCATGTACAGCAAGCATTATTTTTCATGGGGCACTGTGCAACTGAAGTCTGAAACTAGAATAGGCTTCAAAGTATAACATATGTGGTATGCAACTTAGCATCATACTTACGTTTATACCCATTTTAAAATTAGCTTATTATCACAGTCACATTTATACACCTTTTGAAATTATCTAACTGCTAAGAATAAAGAGAAGTTTGTTAACTACAAAAGCAGTTTTTTTGATGAGTATATCAGCACAAGATCAACAATCCCACCCTTATAAGCATGGCAGTCACGAGTATTTTATTTCTTTTCAGTGGAAATCAGTCTGTCTCGTAAATTAACCACGTAGTACTTCTGGGTCACAAACAGCTGGTTCATTGGGAAAGACAGATGATACCCAGACAATATTCCAACTAACTCAGGTTCAGGTAGTGGTCCGGTAAGAGATGAACCAGCTAACCAGGGAGGAAGAGGAACCACTCAGGGAGGAACAGGAGTGAAGGGGTGTTTCAGGGTATGTCTGTAACCAATGAATGTCTGATGGAAACATGGGTCCTAACAGGGGCATTTAAATGAAGATGGGAAGGTGGGGCTGGCAAAGAGGCTACATTACCTATGGAAGAGTGTAATAGCCTTGTGATGAATACAATGTGTACATGCTGTACAAAGAGGGATAACAGCGGAAAGAATCAAAAATCCCCTGTGATGGTTAAGCTGTGATCAGCATTTGTCCATTAAAGAATAAAGGGGCAAAGTTGGCAAAGAAGGTTTGGCTGTACAGAAACATGTATGACCACAGCTTACAGCCTGGTGACTACAGGCTGACTTGGCTGCAGTTAATATTTGCATTTCATGTTTTTAAATTTGTCAGATCCCAGAGTCTACTGGATGGCAATCAGGATAAAGATAAAAAAATTAGCTATATTTGCAATAAAGGGACCCTTTTCGCTCTGAATCACTAGTATGGCAATGACAATACCATATACTATACTGGCTTATTAGCTGTAAGTACAACAAAAACTATTAGTGGAAAAGTGTAGAACTTTTACACTCCAGGATATTATCTCTTTTTTTCTCTGAAAAGTGTGTTTGCTCACATGCAGTACTTCCACCTTACAAATTAAATCAAACAAATCTCCCTTTCTCTAACCCTCATTAATGCTGACAGATTGCATTTATGTTGGAAGATATCTAGTAATATTGTGGTAATATAAACATTATGTCAAGGAAGGTGAATATATGTTAATGCTTGTTTCAAGGGGAGACTCATTATTTTGCATGGTAAGGACTGCTTATCTAGAAAAACACAAAATGATGACGAGCCTGTGTGTCTAGCTGAGGAATACTATCGTGATTACAGTGCTAAAAATAATGGTGTTCACTTGACAATTTGATCTCTGAAAGTAACATGATGCAGTTAAGTCTTAGGGTAAACATGTCTCTGTACTGTAGAATATCAAAACAAACAAACAAACAAAAACAAAACAACTCTCAGTTTTATACAGAAGTTTATCTGTATGTTGCATATCACACAGATGGAAAATGTCATAATCCCCAAGAGGATGCATTTAGGCAGAATGTATAATCAAAACATTTTAATGCTACACACATACTTGTATACAAACAAGCGGACAAAAAAACCTAATAGGGGCAAGCAAATCAAGCTCAAATTATGTTTTTCCTTTCTATATTCTTCCAATATTTGCTTAAATGAGGGCAACTCCATCTCTTTGTGAAGGTCATACCATATAATAACTCCCATCTCAGAGAAACAGTTGAAAAGTTTACTAATGACCTCAAAGTACAGTGAGACCTCTGGGAACTGCCCTTCATGCACTGGTATGTTCCTTTACTGGATAAATTCCTATAAATAAACAGTGCTTCTTCACTGACCCTTGCTGATAAAGACAAAATTGCCTTTCAAGGTCATAGAGACCACAGAGCATAAGCTAAGACTCTTAAGCATCTGAATGTTAAAAGTTAATGTTATCCTCTTCAGAAAGTGACACTATATATCCAAAATAATACAAATAAGTTTAATGTACTTCGAACCCAAAGACCTACCAGTGACTCAGTCTGAATTATGAAAAGGAATACTAAAACAGGGAACTCTGGACTTAATATACTGTAAAACTGCTCTTTTGGTTTTACTGTTTTACTTGCTTCTGTATAGACCCCATCACTATGCACATCATGGGCTTGATTACAATGATTCATATGCAGGTAATGTTGTGTGGTGATGTTTTCCAATGACAAGTCACCTGGTCAAGAATTTTAGATAGGGCTGCATATCCTTAATAGTGGATACTATACCTGCTATTTTAGCATCATCAGCAAATGTTAACATGGCCTTAATTTGGCATAGTTGGCTTAAAATATGAAAATAGAACAGCCTCAGGACAGACCTCTGAGAGTCATCTCTCAAGACATAAAACAATTTTGAAGATAAACCCTCATTTTAAGACATAATTTTCTGCTATTCGTCCATTATGAAGTCTGATAAATTTATATTCCTTTCCAAGAATATGGTTATAATAACAGAGAGGGGAGCTGAGTCAAATGTTATACTAAGTATAAGAACATGATACCTACTGCTAACCTATTATCCACTTCTTCAGGTGCGTTAGTGTAAGAGTATACCATGTCAGGCATACATAACCTTCACTGGGTGAATCTATGTTGATTTATAACTTTTATTTAAAAACTATTTACCTGGATACATTAGAGCAACACCTTCTCAAAACTTTTGCCCAAGATACATGTCAAGCTTATAGATCGATAGTTTTCTGACTTTCGTGTATCACCCCCGTAGATCATGCATTTCTTTAAGAAAACAGAAAAGGAGCTTTTGTTGTTCTGGATACAGAAGTATTGCTATTAAATTAAATAATAATACTGTTTTAATGGCAGACAAAAACGTATGCTCTACTAGCTATATATAACTGGTTTACTTAGTGTTGTACAAAAGGAGGGCTGAGGTAAGCCTGTACAGAGTCTTATTTGTTCTTTTTGGAAATGGATTTCTTGTCCAGAGCAACAGTTCCAGAACAGTCAGCAGCCTGAATGAAGACCTGGAAAATGACACCTATAGGAAGCTAGAGACGGTTCATGTTTCAGGCTTAGACAGAGAGAGAGAAAGAGAGACAGACAGACAGAGAGACAGAGACAGAGACAGACAGACAGAGAGAAAGACAGGCATACAGAGAGAGAGACAGACAGGCAGAGAGACAGAGAGAGAGACAGACAGACAGAGAGACAGACAGACAGAGAGAGAGAGACAGACAGAGAGACAGAGACAGAGAGAGAGACAGACAGAGAGAGAGACAGGCATACAGAGAGAGAGAGAGACAGGCATACAGAGAGAGAGAGAGAGAAACAGACAGACAGAGAGAAAGACAGACAGAGAGAGACAGCGAGAGACAGATAGGCAGAGACAGACAGGCAGAGACAGACAGACAGAGAGAGACAGAGAGAGAGAGAAAGAGAGAGAGAGAGAGAGAGAGAGAAGCAGAGACCGTGAGAGAGAGAGAGAGAGAGAGAGAGAGAGAGAGAGTGAAGGGGGCATCTGAAAAAGACTCTATTTCATCTATATGAGAGAGGGGGAGACCACTGAAAAAGACTGTTTCATCTATATGGGGGGGGGGGACAACTTAAAAAGGCTCTGTTTCATCTATATAATACTATATTAAACATTTCTTTATTTTTATGTAAGAAATGATGCATTTTTTGTAAGACCTGTGATTTTTGCTGCTTTTAATATTTCTCTGTTGTAGAGATATATATACATGTATATATATAGAGAGATATATCTATATCTATATCTGTCAATAATCTGTCTATTTATCTATCTATCTATCTATCTATCTATCTATCTATCTATCTATCTATCTATCTATATCTACCCATCTATCTATCTATCTATCTATCTATCTATCTATCTATCTATCTATCTAGGATGAGTGTTTCATTGTAGATTTGTTTCATCTAATGTTTAGGATGCAAGCTTGTTTTATTGAACTGCCGGTTCATCATAGGATGGTAGCTTTTTCCCACTGTTTTGCAATTTCAGAGTTGGTATATATAATAAACAGGGGATATGGGGGTTGCATGAAATGTTTTTTTTTTTTTTTGGATTTATTGCATGTTATCCATTTGTGGTCAGTGTAACATATTCCAATGATGTCATTAATTTTGTGAAATAAAATTTTATACACACATACAACACACATGTGAGCATGGGCAGGCCTATATATATAAAGAGAGATAGATAGATAAATTTATTTATTTATTAACATATGGTGACTGGAAAAGTCTGACTGAGTCAAGAACCCATTGTCAGTGGATGCTTGGGAGAAAAGCTCCAAAACAGATACAGACATAAAAGATTTTATAGTTATAACTAAACAATATGTACATTTCTAGAACAAAGTACAGACATTAATAGTTTTTACAGTTCTACTTAGGATACATAATTCTTAGACATTATACAGTTTATTATGTGACTAGATGGCAGTTTATAGTAGATTATAAACAGTTCAGATACAAATTTTAGTTTAGTTGTACAGTACTATCTATATCTATATCTATATCTCTACATATATATGCATGTATGTATATGTAGGAAGCTGCTGTTTCGGACTCTGTGTCATAGCCTTTATTGCAGTTGACATTTTGTTTTCTAATGTGGCACAGTAGTGAATGTTGAGCCGTGAGGCACAATGTTGACTGCAGAGCAGGGTGTGGTGTCACACACTTTGAAGTAGGCAGCCAATATAATTCAGTCAGTCGAGTTGTCTCCGTAGTAATTCATAGACGACAGTTGCCTCTTGAGCGATACCAGGAATTCTTCCCCATGTGGATGCTGCTTGCCTAAACTCCAGATCTAGAAAGGTTAACATAGTCTCCTTGATGAACTGTGTAAAAGAAGAAGGCTAGACCAGGCAGTTCTAAAGTAGTAGAGGATGGTCCACTATGTATGCAAGTTGTGAAGTAAGCGAGAAGTTTCCAATGCGACCGAGTACTGAAATGATGCTTAGGTTTACTATGATGCAGGGTCACACACAAAGAAAGACAGAGAGATGAGGGCAGATAAAAGAGACAAGGGCAGATAACAGAGAGAGGGAGAGTTAGAGAGAGAAGGCTGTCACCACACATACTCTTGTGGACTTCCTATTGAATAAGGAATGGTTTGTCTTAACAATTCTTTTATCCTTAGGCTAACACGTTTTGTAATACTTCCTTGTGAATGCTGTTCTTCAAAGTGAATTTTATATTGCTGGAACAATAGCTATTTTTGTTTTATTTTACTGAAAAGGAACTAAAATGACACCTGCTGATGTAACTAAATTCAAAGTTTTATGCTTAAAGACTGACTTGTTGGGTTAGTCTTACTTGTGATGGTAGATACAGAAGCAGAAGAGAGGTTGGGGGGGGTGGCTTAATGTTTGAGGTGTTTACCTTACAAGCAAAAGGTACATGATTTGATTCTCACCTTTGATAAAGCGGCTATGCTTAAAATGGCCTGGAAGAGCAACTAGCCTAGTACTTACCTATAAACATAACAGTGCTACTTGCTACAAGCTACTTGGTTTGCCTCTGTTTTCTCCATACCTGGCAGGAATGCAAGCCTCCAACTTGAACGCTACCTATTAAAGTAGTAACATAACTGGCAAACTTTGAGAGGAGCTTCCTGGCTACTGACTTGATATGACTGTGCAGTATAAAAACCTTTGCGCCTGTACAAGGATCTGGTCTGGGTGAGGGAATCTTAAGGACAGGAAAAGAAAGTTACTTTAAGGAACTATTTAAATCCTTGTGCATATATGGGGATTTGTTTCTCTTTTTTAAAAAGTATCCTTATGGCAGTATGAAGGGTTTCCCCGACAACATTTTCTGTAGTTTCTTGTGAAGCCAAAATTTGTATGTACAGAGAATGCAGCTGTTCGTGTTCTTTTCAAGACAGACAACATCATTTAGGCTTTAGTAAAAGTTAATAAAACTTCATTGAACTAAGCAGACGAAAAGTTCATTAGGATGGGTGTTCGCTTAGAAGTGTTTCGGATGATGCTGTATTCGTTGTTTCCTGTGACAGTCATTTGGATCTCCAGTCAAGCAGAATATTTTGAGGAGTATGTCATTAAACGAAAGAGGGAGATCTTTCCTCCAGAAGAGAAAATGCAAAGGAAAGAACTTGAAGATTTTAAGGAGAGAATGAGGTTAAGAAGAGAGCAACAATTGCTGAAGCAGCTGGATACCCTAAAGGAAGATTAATGCGTTCTTGCGAACATTTCTAGACCCTTGTACTTAAATACACTTTTCTGGTTCCTTAAATACCATATATGCTGTTTTCATACCTTGACAGTCTGGATATACAAGCAACTGAAAGTGCTGGTCTAGCATTTGAGACTCCAGTCATTTGATGACTTTTGGAGAGTTTTAATTTATTGAAGGTATTATTTCACCAGCTGTTACAATATAAAGCTGTTTAAGAAGCTGTTTAAAATTATTTATATTCTTTATATCTGAATAAAGAATGTTCCATTAGTTGAGATGTTCATCAGAAAAATGAAAATGTACACAGTTGAGAATATTTTTTTTTTTTTTATTTTTCTTTACATGCCAAAATGTTTTGATTGAAGTGTGAGCTGCATTTTTCTGCCTCACATCAACTGGTTCTCCAGTTTCTCTCCAACTGACATACATGTCTTCACTGTACAGTTTGCATATTCTCTTCATCTTCATGGAAGTTTTGCTAAGTTCTGCATCCCAAAAATGTGCTGTAGGTGAATTTGTGATCCCCAAAATTGTCCACAAGTTTGTGTTCCATCAGGGATTGACTTCTCTGTCTTGCAACAGTTGGGTGCCAGGATAAGCTTCTCTCCTGCTACCTTGAGTTGAATAAAGTAGTTAATTAGAGAATGAATGGAATTATGGGTGTTAATCAGCTGAACTTGTTTTCTTTTTGAGAAGCAACTAGACTCCTCTTTGTTGTTTTGCTAAAGTATCATATTTGTACTAGCACTGTGGTCTTTGAAATGGAGACATCCGTATTATGGCTAAGTAGATTTTTTTGTACAAGTACCTGCCACTTTGTACATTCATTGTAGTGCCAATAAATAAACACGTCTTGCTTAATAAATATTATTTTGTGGCTGACTTGTACAGATGAACTTCTTACACATAAATTGACTGTTTTGATAAGTTTGCATTTACTTGTTTTGTGAGATATTTTTATTGCATCATTAACTTTAACATTTTGAAGCAGTACTTGTCTGTATAGCAGTGACTTTGATTTTTGCAGCAGTTGAATCTTGGGGCTGTATACATACATCTATTTTGGGGTTGTCTGTAGCATAGATGTTCAGACAGTCAAAATCCATTTGTAAAACCAAATGTGTTCTCTAAACTGGGTGAAGTAACTTTATTTCAGGGTCTAGCGCTTTCATCTCTTACTTAAACAAGACATCATCAGAGCAAGCAATGAGGGCAAAAGTCACCCTTGAAGTTCAGACGTACCATCACATGTTTAAAATTAACCTGTCCACTTGAATATTGCAAACACTGTAATATAAAAAAAAAAAAAAAAACTAATAAATAGTTTAAATTTGTGAATAAAACTTCTACTAAATACTGATATTGCATCTGTAGTATAGAAAATACCACGATTCTCATTTACTTCCTTTTGGTCTAAAAGCAAAATCCATTATTATTTTTAGAAGTAGAATAAGATGCACACAATAGTTGGTCAAATTCTTTCAAAGGTGTAGCCTTAAGTCATATTAAGGTGCTCATTCAGAGTGGGGAAGGGGATTCAGCCAAAATTTAAGTTGCCATTAAAGTTCTTTAATCTTCTATATATTATTAAAGTTTCTGGGCAGTCTTTCAGTCTCTGGGCTGATACAAAAATTGGTCCAGTGGAATTGGTGCTCTATCCTAGTTTACAAATTAGTTAACCCCCTCTCCCCTGAGGTCTGATATAGCCTGTTCAGTCAAAAAAGAAAAAAATTATGAAAGTCAGGGCATGTAACAATACTTTTTAAGTAACTTCCTATGCTTTGGTTGTTAACTGGCTTTTGTTCTTAGACTTGTAAACATTTTTAACTACTGAATGTTACTTCCTATGCCTTAGTTGTTATCTGTTTTGAAGTTACCATGACATTTCTGTGTTATTCTAAATTGTCTGTACTATTTGGAGCTTTTATCCCCAGGCCTCCTCTGAAAAAGGGCTTTAGCTCAGTCAGACACTCCCGGTCAACAAATATAAAATAAATAAACAAATAGCTCCGCAAGAAAGAAGTGCAGACACTGACTGAACCTAGACTTTTTAAACAGGTCTTCAGTAAAGATGGGGTGCTGCACAACCTAGCCAAGATGGCTGCCTAAGTCCAAAGCTCTGAACAGGGTCTACAGAAA
Source organism: Protopterus annectens (assembly GCF_019279795.1). NCBI lineage: Eukaryota > Metazoa > Chordata > Ceratodontiformes > Protopteridae > Protopterus > Protopterus annectens. The sequence goes on along the minus strand of NC_056737.1, from coordinate 1,488,529,866 downwards.
TCTGGATAAAAATAGTGTTCCCAGGAGGAGGGGAAAATAGAAGGAGAAACAAGAGAGCAGAAGGAAAGGAGGACTAGATGGATGATTTTAAAGCAGATCATAAGGAGGAACAATTATGTGTTTTGTTTGAAAAGAGAATCATAGTAGGCCAGCATGTGAGCACCTTGAGACAAAGAATAGAACAGCAAAAAATGGGAGTGGAAAAGCTACAGTGAAAGTTGCAGTATATCGAGGAAGATAAAACAGCAAATAATGTTGAGGAGCATGAATAGATTCAAAGAAAACAGGAAGTAAAAGACATAATAACAAGAGAGAGAGAAAAAAAAAACAGGATTATCTTGAGCATCACTCAAGGAGGAATAACACAGGAATAACTGGGATACAAAAGGAAGTAAGCAACAGCAAGCTGAAATAAATTATAATGTCACTATTATGTGAGAGATCTGTGATACCAGGAAAACAAGAAACACCAACAGAGAGGATAGGCAGAATGGGACAGTGACAAACAGCAACAGAAATAGGACCAATGCATGTTTTGGAATGTTTCCATTCCTTTTTTGTTGCAAAAATGAAATAATAAGTCAAGCAAAAAGTAGCAAAATTATCCATTTGCTGGTATGCTCATAAATCTTATAAATTAGTAACTACTTACATATACAATAAACAGCACAAGACATAAGTTTAATGACTAAATCTTATTAAAAGAAAAGCAATAATTGCTAATGCCACAACTAAGCAAATGAAATGTAAGGTTAAGAACAAACCACAGAAAAATGTGAAGCAAAGGAACAGTGATGTATAAGTAGTTTAGTAAATGGCTGTAAACCTGCAAATAATCACAAAAAATGTTGTGCTATAATATAAATGAAGCAGGTGCACCAGACAGCTGAGCAGCAATGGGGAGGACAGACCAATGAATGGGAAGTCTGTAATATAAAAAGATAGTTGATATCAGTACAGGGTTATCATGCCTTATATTAATGTACAAGATACTGGAAGGGAACGAAAGGAAGTACTGGAAAGCCCATGTCCAGGGCATACCGATGCCTATGCAAGAACCTCTTACTATCCTGCGGCTGGAAATAAGGAGGAGAGGTCCAAGCATTGGCAGCTGTCAAAGAACACAATGTTCGGTTTGGAGAGTAAGCCAAGAAGAAGGGTTATGCAGATTAGCAGGAATGGAAATAGCGGGCAGTGTGGGCAAAAAATACAACAAACATTGGGGCTCATCGCGTCCACCAAAACAAATGGATGAAGATACATGAAAAATTAAAGAGGATGGGAGGGAGACATAATTCTAGAGCAAGAAACAAAACTGAAAATTAGAGACAGGGAGAATATACTGTGTTATAACTACGAAAAGGGAGAAATGGATGTCAAGGTAGGGGAAAGAAAGAGGGAAGTAGTAGTTATATTTTATAGAGGTATTCCAAAAGCAGAGAAAATTATAAAAATGGGAGGGACAGATGGATTATCTGTCAGAGAAGGGTAGAAGGTGCATGCTGGACAATAGGAGACATATACTTACCAAAACAGGGATAAAGGATTCTTCAGGTACTTTTTGGCTAACCCTCCACAGACACATAGAGATGGAAAAAAGGTATAGTGGTAAGGGAAGACAACAGAGTCACATCAGAACTGGAAAAGGGTAGGTTGTATGAAAGGAAGGAATATAACAAAAAGATGAGACAAGAACTAGCCCAAGGAATGAAAGAGAGTGAGGGTGACTGCACATATGGAGGAAAAGCTCTTCAAATGAGAGGGAATACACCTTCCAAGAAACATTTAGATGCAAGCAAGTAGGTTAGACAAGTTCTTAGTGAAGAAATAATGGAAGAGATCCAAATACAGGAGAGATACATATCTGTTCAAGCAGCACTGAGACTTAAGGCACATATGTAGGAACATAAAACAATGAGAAGGTGGTGGAGGCAGGCTAACTATAAATGGAGGGGGAGAGAGAGAGGACAAAGAAACACTGCAAGGCATAATAAATGAGTCACTGCAGGACAATATGAAAGATATAGTCAAAATGGATACTGGTGAGATGGGATGAATGTCACCGAGAGGGAAAACTGATGAGTGCAGAAAGAAATAAGGAAGGATAAATGAGTAGATGGATAAAGCATCAGAGGTGGTACAGAAAGACATTGGTTGGAATGAAAGTGGAAGTGAAGCAATACAGATCAGTAAAACAGCAATAAGAATGGAAAAGGAGAGTAAAATTTTTATAGAACAAAACATTAAACAATGGTACTGGGGGGGGGACTGTTGGATAGTGGGAGAGGCCCAATGGAAACAACTAGCCAAGAAATATATGAAGATGCAAGTAGAGAGAGAAGGGCACAGCAGATAAGGTGAGGAGATTGAGATCATAATGTAGAGTGATACATATGAGAGGATGAATAAAGACACAAGCTGTATGCAGGGGTGACAAGGGATGAGATAAGGAAAGTAATATACAAGATGAAGGAAAGTTGACGCAACAAGATGCTTGAGTGCCTGGCTTCAAGACAGTAGTCTTCAAGAGCTGAGTACTGAAGTTAAAACCATTATCACTCAAAACTAGAAGGAGAGAAAAACAGTATAAGAACACAGATTCCACAAGAGGTTCTGGGGCATGGGCATCAGGTGGCAGAAGTTGACTACAGTGAGGAAAGGAGGGCAGAGAAAATGAAAAACAAAACAATGGAAAGAGGTATTGGAATACTGCATGAGTGACAATCATTCCAGGAAAAAGGAGAGAGCAAACTCAAATGGAAGCCAAGGTGGTGGGGCAATATCTTTACTGTAGGAAATGAAGCAGCCAATTCATGGGATATGGTGCACCATGCATGAGGATTGCATATGGATGTAATATACTGTATGTAGTTAATACAGTAAACAAAAAAAAACAAAACAGGGAAGCTGTGCAACAGGTACTCATTCAGCCTCCAACAATAGATAATCTTTCAATTAACCCAGCCAATTTCCATTACATACCTGAGGAAGTTCAAAGCAGAAGAACCACATACAGGCTTCATTAGTAGCATTTTAAAGATATGCATCAAGTGAGAATTGTCTGTAAACCAAATGGGCCAGAATACTTCCCTCTATTTAAAGTGAGGACTCACTGAATGCTTTAATAGACATTGAGGATGCTAATGAACATAATTGCTAACAACTGAAATGATTTTGGCTAATGATGAATCTTCAGCAGTCCCCTAAGGTTCATAACTGAACATTTAGCATGGATGGATTAGTAAGGTGACAGATATCTGATTTAATGCATAATTTGAAACTGTGACTGGATCTTCATGTAAGTAATGAGAGAAGAATCCTATAAATCTTAGCTGAAGATATCTTTAAAAGGATACTGAAGTTAAAATCATTATCACTCAAAACTAGAAGGAAAGAAAAACAGTATGAGAGCACAGATTCCACAAGAGGTTCTGGGGCATGGGCATCAGTTTATGACAATGAGTATTCCCGATTCACCCTATGTCTTCTGAATAGCTATCTGGTTTAGTAGAATATTTGTTATTAATTGAAATTGCAAACCCTATGAGAAGAATTCCATGCAACAAAGGATAATAATACAATTTCACTTGTATATGTTCCTTTACCTGCAAGCAAGAAAACAGTTTTTAATCTGTGTTGGTTTGTTTTAAATGTTCTAACAAATGGCACAAAGCAAACTACTGCACAAATGGTGAAAGCAATACTATGCCAGTAAAATCTGTTAAAGCTAGCCAACAAGTTTACCTGAAAAAGTGGGATAAAGCTGAACTTTAATCTAGTTGATCTGAAAAGACTTTTTGTTATTGTGGTTTTACTAAACTTGTCAAATGCAATACTGAGGTAGACAGAAAAGAAATGCAAGACTAGTTGGTTTCAGAGAGCATGGTTACTTTAGTTAGGTCACAATATGTGTATAAGCATAAAACAAATAGTATGAAGAAAATGTAAGTATTATGTACAAATGAATTAAAAGGAAAATACCTTATAAAACAGGAAGATACACAAACCTTCTTAGGCAAAGTGTTAGAACCAGTACCGCCAGTGCTTAAAGTCATACATGATGTGAGAATTGTCCAGGACATTTACGAGTTTAAATAGTTATATTAACTATGGAAGGAAAACATTTAGTCAAACATGTTGCTAGAAACATAGAACTTCAGTAGAACAGAGGGCAAAGAACTGGAAGACACAAAAGAAATTAAAATTTTGTTCTGGGTGGAAGGGCCATATAAATTTGATACTGAGCAATGTGAGAAGCCTCTGGTTGTTAAAGTAATAAAATAAGTCAGTATATAGATGGACAGGGAATGGTTCAGACTTATTCTGAATACATTAAAAGAAGTAAGCGTAGAAGAGTCTCAAGTTGTTAAAATAATAAAAGAAGTTAGAATGGAACTGACAGGAAAGAACTCATAGTTAAGAATGCTTTACTATCAAAATTCTGGAAATCTCTCCGAGTAATGACTTACAAACAAAAATTATACCAGTGTTTCTTCACACCAATGAATGTGATAATATCAGTAATGTCAACTTTGACATCATCTACATTACCCAACTTACCTTGCCATCCGGAGATGTACTACACATGTTTTTAGGGGGGCAAGCCCCCTGCATCCTGCATACCCCTGCTAATTATATATTCCAACTCCAAGATTGCACTACAGTGAGGAAAAGAGTAATTTTCCCCGATCCACACTGTAGTGCAATCCAGTTGTAAACAATGACACTCAAAACCATGGATGTAAGCTGTGTCTTGATGTTCAAGAGGCGATGTAATTTCAACTTGGGATTTTCAAATGTTGTACCTGTACCCGCGATCTTCTGAATGATGGTAAACTAACTTTCAAACATTTGATAGTAAACCATTAAGAATACATTAAGAGAAGCAGGTGTAAATCAGAGGACAGAACTTCATACTTTGTTTTTGAGACCTTTCTTCCTTTCTCTTTTTCTATTCACTCTTCCAAGTCCTTTTTTAATTTTTAGTAACTTGGTCTCAGTTGGGTTCACTGGCAGGTTTATTAGTGCATGTCTTATAACTGAGAGAAACATCATTCTAATTACATCAATAAGATCAAACTGTGTGTACACTTTAAAGCATCCTGTCCCAACAATTGAATGCATTTTCTTTCTCTCTACTTCTCCAAATTTGTCTTTATTATAGTTCTTAATTTGTATACCAGACAGCTGGGGTATACCACCTCCTGAATGTGTCCCACTCCTTCCACAATTGCAGCCTTTTCAGACAATGGCACTTATTGACTTTTTCCATCTTGCTTTTCTTGTATAGTTGAAAATGGAGCTTGCTTACAGTGTATGGATTGAAACACTAGGAGTTATTTGACAATTTATCAAATAGATGTAGCTAGAACCATGTCACTGATTTCCTTAAATCTGTAGGGCTATTATACTGTTATATTGGTGAACCACCTTCAGTATTAAGCACTGTATGTGACAACATATTCAGAACAATTTGAAGAACTCAACTGATGTAAGCATATGGCACATAACTTTGTTTTGTATCTATATACAATAACATTTATTACACAATTCAGCAATTATTTTTTGCAAATGTGTCAAAGGCTATATAGGTAAAATAAGATACCAGAGCTATAATGAGATGGATTGACTGACAATGATTTTAACAAAAGAGATTTACTGAAAAGCAAACCAACTTTAACTTTATGGTAGTCAAGCTTTGGACAGATATAATATAATATAATATAATATAATATAATATAATATAATATAATATAATATAATATAATATAATATTCATGCCAGGAATGATGTTATACAAATGAACTATATGTTTATTTGGCAGCCCATGTTAATCTCATCTTTATATTAGATTTTTTTTTAATTTCAATATACAGTCTGTAAAAAGACTCAAAATTGATCTCTGTCAACTGTGCTCAAAGCAAAAAAATACTTTTTAAATAATATTTTAATACTGAATGTATAAATAAGTAACACAGATCACCAAACACAATATGTAAAGATCTTTTATCAAAGATGTTTTTATCTCAAGGCATCATTACATGTGACATAACAGTGTGTTTTGTGTAATTTCAAATCTCTTGTATTGACTGACTACAATTCAAGTCAGTAATTTGGAGCACAAGTATAACATGCCAAAGTTTAGATATGCTAACCACATCTATAGGATTCAAATAGAATGCAAATTTTACAGATGCTTAAAATAACTGAACTGAAACTTAATTACAGAATTACATATGACACATATGGGGGCCAATGAAAGGACACTTTGCTCAATGCAAAATGACTTACCATGGTCTACAGCAAACCTCAGCTTCTGAATTATCGACAGATTTCCACTCACTCTGTAAATTCCATCAGCATCTAAACCTGATAAAAAATGCATAATTACTTTGTATATTTTATATTATATGAGTCATTTTGATATATACATGCCTAAGCTTTCATAGCACTCCAAGTAAGATATAATAGATATAAGAAACAGTTGAATAAAAGTCCTTCTAGTTTAGACTACTAAACATGTGCACCTGAATGGTATTGTGAACAGCAGTGTAAGCTGCCTTGATGAATTCATAATATTTTGGATTAAACTGGACAATTTAGGCTATATATTGAGAAGATTCTCAATATATTTCTAAAATTATACTCTAGAAAAACAGTAACCCAATGAAAAAGAGGCAGAACCGCACCAGTATAGGAATGAAATAATACAACTTTAATAAATAATAAACAAAATACAGGTTAAGTGCTTTTGTCTGGAATTATCAGACTTTATTAGAACATAATATAAAATCAACCCCTTCCTTTTATACCCAGTACTAAAACCACTAGCCAGTCAAGACAAATTAAACAGTAATAACTAGGTGAAGTAACCCCTTAAGTGTTAAAATTAAGTAAATGCGCCACATTTCATATATGAATATAAAAAATACCCATATTTTCATGCTCTCTTAAAGCTCCTTAATTATCAAAGTCTAGGGTTGCTGTTTTTTGTTGAGTGGATTTTTTAGAGTGCACTCTAGAAAAACAATCAGAGAAATCAATATTAATGAGGTTAAAACTTAAACACGTTACAATAGTTAAAGTATATAATCTGAAAAAATATTAAAACAAGAAAACTGCAAGAAAATATCTCAACATACTAGATTTTCTAACTCAGAATATAGAGTTCGCTCATTTTTGTGTTAATTCAGATTAACTCAAAAATGAACTCCCACACTACTTAGCAAACAGAATCATCTCACAACAGTACACAAACTTCTTCATAAACCCAAAAGCTGTCCGTTGCTAAACAATGTTATTCAACCACACTCCCCAAACTGAACGTTGTGTTCTAGAGATAAATCACTTTTCATTATGACCAAAATGCACAATAGTGCAAGAGACTCCCTATATTCAGCCAATATTGCCAAATCCTGGAATCACATCCCATTAACAATGAAGTCAGTCCAAGAGCTAAGCTTTTGCCAAACCCAGTTATAATCTCATCTGATGGATAAATGGCTGTGCTTCTGCATTTCCTGAGGCTAACTCCTTAACTTCCAACTATTTCGTACTGCACACTGGTCTCGCCACTAATCTAACTCTGTGTACATGGCCTGCAACTTATCCAACCTACTCCCAATCCTGGATGATCTCCACTCCTCACTCTCACCAGTGCCAGTCACTCCCTCTCCCTTGCATAGGTCTTTTTAAACTGCACTCACTGCTTGCACTCACCACCACAAGTGCACTAGTGCCATTCCTCTTGTTATCTCTATTCCCACACGCTCTTCCTCCTCCATCTCTTAACACTTTCATCCATACAGCTATCTCTTTCACATCTATCCCTTCTCCTTGCCTTTTTTCTGCCTACACTCCTGTTACTATCCTTCCTAATAAGCATCACTTCCTTGCTACCAGCTAAACCACTAATATACTTATCACAATTCTACAGTCATAATCCCATCAACAACAAGGCACTCTATACCTTTAATCCACAGAGAACCCTTAGCCCACTGTTTCCTGTCCTAAACTCTCTATTTTCTCACCCCTTTTCACTGAATCTCTCTTGAACACAGCAAACAAAACCATAACCCCACCTATCTTGTCCTCTCTCTCTCTCTCTCTCTCTAAAGACTGGGGCTCTAAATACTAACCAACAAAATAATACCTCTAAGAAGCCAGTCACCTCTCTTTCTCTCTTTTTCGCTTAATAAAATGCATGGTTTATACCTTATATACTGTTTTGTATCTCCCTGCTACACCATCAAATTGAAAAGAATCTACACTACAAATGACTTCAGATGGTGAGGTCACCTTGTAAATGAGATATATGATAGTATTTATATCATGATATGCTTTGTAAGTACATGACTACTGCTTAAATATTCATGTGCACTGCAAATTTATCTACACCCTTTAAAATATCATGTACTTTATAAATACCCGTATATTGTCTATAGACCATCATTCTTTGTGGAAGTTTTATAATTTCTGTAAGAGAATCAGAGGGGCTTTTCTCTCTTGGCACTGATAAAAAGAGGTTTAGCTAAACCCAGTTGGGCTTTCCCAATAAACAAGGTAATATAAATAAAGAAATAACAAATAAAAAACAAGTAACTGAATGGGTTACTATATTTATATTGTTTTTGCATAGAATTCTCACTGATTTTCATTGGTAATCTCCAATAAACACGACAGTGAAAAACACTTTATTTAATTACATCCAAAACACTTGCATTAATTTTATAGAGATTATAAAATATTATGAAATGAAGACAATTGTGTGACCCAGGTCAGCTAATCAGTGACTCTGAGATAAGTACTGTGCCTTGAGATTAATTCTGCAACTCTAGGGTCAGTCACATACTTAGATTATTTGCATATTTTGGACTTTTCTTCATCAGTGGGTTAAACCAGATTAGTAATCTAACAAAAGATCCATAACAGACAGAAGAGAGCAATATAGGAATACATTTATCGAAAAATGAAGTCACTGGGAAGTATAATAACAATAAAAACATAATAATAATAATAAAGTGGTAAAGACATAAATGCATCTCAGACAAAATACTGAAAACATGTCACACATTATGCAATAGTGCTTGTCTTGTTGCTTTACACTGCTTCACCATAAAGCAGTGCACTGGATAATATTTGCAATTTGTCTTGTTGCTTTACACTGCTTCACCATAAAGCAGTGCACTGGATAATATTTGCAGTTTGTCTTGTTGCTTTACACTGCTTCACCATAAAGCAGTGCACTGGATAATATTTGCAATGAAATCTCTTGCAAACATTTAAAACAAATGGAACTGTTGCTGTTGCTTACATTGCTAGTTATGATAGCATTATCTACGTCTCAAATTCATGGTGCTTTATGATGCTTCCCATAAAAACAGTGCAGCAAATCATAACTGTTACGTTAAACAGCTTGAAATATTCATCTAGATTTTATTTGACTATTACTTCTCCTTATTGGGTCTTATAAAATATAACTCGAGCAATGGAAATCATGTTGGTTTCTAATGATCGTTTTATAGTAATGCATAAAAGTATTCCAACTAATATAGCGTCTAAATGCTGTTTTATAATCTCCACAATTAGGTATTACAGGACATTGCCAAACAATCGAGATCACATTTCTGTGCATTGCGTCACCATTACACAGTATGTCAATAAAGTTTGCAAACATGTTAGAAAATGTGAAATATTTGTCCTGCTTTAATGGATAAAATCAGTGTTCTATCTTCCATCTGTTCTAGCCACACCATACCCACTTGTCAACAGTACAATGCTGTTGTATTTTACGCGGCACAGCATGGCTGCACACAAGGCAGACAGAATAGCATTTGTAAAATAAGCAAAACCATGTTGCTTTCCTGTTACAAAATGCACCAAATTATGCTTGTAAACGTGAATGTCCCACTTGCTTATATGATAAAATGAGTGTCTCATCAATTTCAGTCTACAGGAGAGCATTCTGTTTCACTGTATAGTGCTGTTTTAGTGCAGGCAACACAACTGTATACTGTATCAGTTCTATATTTTATGATGCTCATCACAGTACATGCCTAATAATGTTTCTCAAACAACTAAGACTATGATGCTATATGTAGCTTCTCCATTACACACTGCTTCAGGTGTTCTTTTTAAACATGTAAAATAAGTTTTCTTTCCCATAGTTGTTCTACTATAAAACACACATGTGCTGTTATATGACACAATAGTATTCTGCTATTTACAACACAGTAGTAGACTGCATAGTTCTATCACTATAACTTGTCACTAGCAGCTAACACAGAAAAGCTCATGTCAAACATTCAGCAAAACAATGGAGGAGGTTGCTTTACACTAATCCTCCTCAGGCATCCCCATAACTCCATGCCAGTTGAATGCATTACTATCAATGTTCCACAAACTAGCATTCTACATTGATATATGATTGCTATTTTTAATATTGTAAATACACTATGCACACCACATATCAAGCAAAACTAAAAAAAAAATAAAACATTTTTAGAAAGGATTAATGTTTGCTGTGTGCAGAGTTATTGAACATTTGCTCCTTCCTTGGCACAATCCCTTGAGCTTTACTCCTGCATCAGACCTAGCTACTTAAATGTAACCCTCTGTAGAACTTCCACTATGATAGGTATTATAGCTATTAACTTGCAGGCCAGTGCGTATGGAATGCTTAAACTATTCTATCTTAAAGTTCTTAATTAAGTGAAAATGTCAAGTTTCATGAAAGATGAAGTGATTTGTAAGTATTGGAAAACAGATACAAAATAAGGATTAAATGTAATGATGATATAGAGTTTTTGAAAAAAAAGTATTTGTAGAAAATGTGAAACATCCTGTGGGCCTCTGTATAACTATAAAGAGCACGCAGAATGGGGAAGAAACACACAAGTAGAAATTGGTCCAGGTATGTTGTCTACAAATTTGTTTCTCATAAGGCAAAAGTCTGGATTGCACAAAGGGCAGAAGATGTGAAAGAAATATAAGTTCAAGGCACAGACATGTTTATTTGGTACTTAGAGGCAATTCAAAGACATGCAAATTAGCTGATCATGGGGTATTTCCTTATTGCAGCTAACATGTCTCTCAATTAAAATTTCCTGTATTATGGAAACAGCACTTTTACTGTTGGCTTTGTGGGTCTTTCTGAATCTTCAGGATGGTCTGATTTTAATCTGGTATGGAAGTGGCTTTGTGTTTTGTTCTGCCAAGTCAATTCCTTCTAATAATGAATTTAAATCCTCACCAGACAATGTTTCCTGAGTGTAATCCATGACAAAAATATATACATCTTCTATTTTCACAATCCTGAAAAAGTTTTTTAGTGTATATTTGTAAGCATTTTATTTTTGATAGCATTTATGTCTTCTGGAATTCCAAATGACAGTTTCATAGCATGAACCACATCATATTTATAGCTCAATACAATACTTTTATTTTCAGAATTGCAAGTGAATTTACCATTAGACTTGAAGTTCTTATCTATAGTACTTAGTAAAATACTTTTGCCAATGGTTATGCATCTGCATGCCTTGCAGAAACCACAATCATTAACAACTTTTATCTTTACATTTGGTGTTATCATTTGCTGTACACTTCTCTTCTAATACGTGTTTTAATTACTGCTTCTCTTGTTAATGAAAATCAAGCTGCCCCCTAAAATTTTACGTAAATCAGAATTGCCCTAGATAATTTTCTAGTTGTTACTATTTACTTGTTTAATTCACTGAACCTCTGAATTGTACCATATGGGACAAACCAAAGAATAATTATCTTTATTAGTTACTTCTACATCATTCTGAGCTGGTGCATTTTTCAGCAGTAGAATATACATATTGTCATTCTGATGCCTCACTTTTTCTGTACTGTTATGCACAAAATTTAAATTATAACCTCTGGAAACTGAGGAATGAGAGCCAGTGGCCATACATGGCCAGGTGGGTAGAAAAATAAATTGAAAACCTGAAGGATTTTTTTACAAAGTTCTTTTAGGCCCTATATGTTGTGTGAGGTAACAAAGTATATCCTGGACTTCCCTTGACATAAATAACCTTAAACAACAGTAAGTCTAATGTGTAAACTCTTTTCATGACTGTGACAGTAACAGAGCATTAGCTATTCTGTGGATTCCACCTTTGATAAAATGTGAAATATATTGAATCTGAATATTAAGATGTAGCTCTCAATTTCTCAGCCTATGAGTCTATCCTCATCTATGCTCAAATGTTTTGACTACTGAGTAAAAAGATGAGATGACATATACTGGAGAGGGAGGTTGTTGGGATTAATCACCATGGAGGAGTCAGGCTCTTGGCATTCTATGAGGAACTTGAAGTGGATCCACTGCTCTTCTGGCATGACACAAGTCAGTTGACTGGCATGGACTTCTAGTGAGGCTGTCTCTTTTTCACCTTTTAGGGTAGCTGTAGCAGGCGCAAACGCTGAGAGGAAGCCCTGGGGTATGTGTATGATATGTTGGAGACTATATCTCTCATGTGACATAAAAGAACTTGGGAGTCCGACAGGAAATGTTGGAGACTAATGCTGGGGATAAAGAAGTCTGGTCTGTCCTGTTCATCCAGCTACCAACATAGATTTCTGTTTGAGTGCATCTGAGGCTTTATCTCAGCACCCTCTCTGTTTGATCTATTGATAATGATCACCTGGTCTTCTCTATACATGCAGTAGCCATCACAACCATTTGTCCATCTATAAAATGATTATGCTGTTTGTTCCAACTAGAATGTATTGTTTTATTGTACTGCCATTGCAGAAAGTCATACTAGGCATTTAATTGGTTGTTGGAGGGAGGGGAGCACTCACTATTTGACATAATACATCTATGTCTATACAAGGGTCTATAATATAAAGATGAAAGCACTAAAGAGCAAATATAAGTACATTGACACATAAAGAGTGATGTAAAAAAATAGTGAAACATGTATTGAGCAAAAATCAAAACACCGAACGTGTTTCTTTACACAACAGCGCCATGCAGGTATACGTAAATTAACTAAATAAAACTAAAATAATACACTTTTGCAGGGGGGCAAGCCACCCTCACCCCCCTACTTAAATATAACAACTCTGAGACTGTACTACAGTGGGGAACAGGATATATTTTCTTACCCACAGGATCGCGCTGCTGGCCAAACAAATATGTTCAATGTTCTGATTTTTGCTCAATACATGTTTCGCTATTTTTGTACATCACTCTTTATGTGTCAATGTACGTGCATTCACTCTTTAGAGCTTTCAGCTTTATAATACAGACCCCCATACACAAATGATTTACTACCTAGTGCTTCAGATGAAGTTGTATTCATGGTAAAGCTTTACAGATTTGATATATATATATATATATATATATATTTATATATATATATATATATATATATATATATATATATATATATATATACACACATATAAAAAAGCAAACACTCCACTTCTGTAATATAGGGAATATTTTATACTGTGTAGTCATGAATACTTATTAAATTTGCTGGGGTATGTTTACGCATGAAAGCACATATATCAGTATCAAGTTATACAGAGTCACCAGAAAATATATATCTGTGATAGATTTACCAAGCCATGGATCTTTAGTAGGATTTTTTTTACCTTCCCTGCTCAGGCCATCATAACCCCACCTTGTTATTCTGACTCATTATGTGTCCCACTAACTGACCACAGACACATTACTGGCCAAGGCATGAGTCAGGCTAAGGTAAGCAATAATGCCAGGTAGTGCAGATTTTTTTTTTAATCTCAGGGTCATAACCTCAACTGACATTCAGTTATACTGATGGGCAAAACCATAGATGATTTGTTGGTGTATATCAGCAGGGTGACAGGGTCGAAGCCTTCTGTCTCTACAGTGGCCTGTAGCCATTCCAAGAACCAGTCCCCCCCAAAAAAAAGGTGATCAGGCCAAATCGCCGTCCATTTCTACACAGCATACTCCATAAGCACTAAATAAGTTTTATGATGTTCATTTTCCAACAATGTGATTTTTGTTAAAAATGACAAAAACAGTTCCCTACTTACAACACAACTTTCCTGAAACAATGTGTTCCACAGCTTGGATTCCTAATATGTTATGCCATTTATGTGTCCTGAGTCTAGGGCAGGTGCCAGGATCTGTCAAATCATGCACACACTCAGGTCACTCAGTAATAATTACTGTCATGACTCTGTCATAGTACATGTTGGAGTGAATGACATGAGATGTACCTCTCTGGACTATATGAAAAGAGACATAAGTGAACTCTCAGATTGTGTGTCCCAGGGAGGTATATTCCTAGCCCTAAGCAGTATTCTACTTTCTCCTAGGATTATGTCAAAATACAAACAAAAAATGATTGATTTCAATAATTAGCTTAGCTTCTGGTGTCACTCCAGGAGGATCCAGTATCTGACAGCATTTCATAAATAAGGGCATTGCATCCAAGACCAAGGAGGTTATAACTCCACTATACTAAACCCTTATTAGACCACTAATTGAGTACAATGTTCTCTACTGTATGTAACTGGAGAGACCATAGAGGTTTCTAGCCAAGAGAATCCAAGGCCTCCAAAACATGACTTATGTAAAAAGACCGAAAGCCCTGTCATTGCACTCTATATCACAGAGTGTTTAGAGGTGACCTGTGCCTGGTCTATAGTCTCTGACTCTGTCATAATGGAAATGCTGCACACTGGCAAATCAAATGGGACAAAAGTCACTCAATCCAGGGATCTTGACCTAGACTGTGACATTAACAAAACATGTTGGAGATACAGATACATCTCCCAGAGATTGCTAATTTGCTGGAATAAGCTCCCACTTCATGTGAAGCAGAGTTTCTCAATGACCCTATTAAAGTGGAACCTTGACAATTGGATGGATGACTGTAAATTTACCCTGGGGGTGAAGGGTAGACGGTGCTGATCATAGAATTGCTGTGCTAACAATGACCATCTAACTATGATCAATTAGGGTACACTGATTTTTTTTTTACAGCGCTACGTTTGTAAATGCCCTAGGGCCATTAGCCAAGTAATCTCCTCTGAACCTATGAACCTATTAAAAAGCACAATATCCAACACAGAGATAACATAAGCCTATCTTTTCTCTTAACACTAACCCAGACCCTATGGTAGATGTATAAGTAACCCCCAAATCAAAGATCAAAACCAAACTTAAACCTAAATCTAATTCAAACCATAAAATTAACCACAGCTTTATCAGTAACTCAACCCAAACCTTTAGCATAATCCTTATCCTAAACATAAGCTACGCATGCTTTATCATAATCCTAAACCTATGCACATGTTAAACCACATCTCTGTCCCTACTGTTAGCCTAAAATGTAGCCTTAATCATAAGCTGAAACAAAACACTAACACAGACGTAATTGACTGTACAAGGACCACAATAACCATATTTGACCAAATGTCATTTCATTGAAAGCACATAGTAACAAACAGAATTTTATTCAAACACAGCCATAGCACAAATCAAATTCAACCAAAACGAGTCATACAAACTGTGTGTGACCAAGTACAATTTTTACATTTTCTGTATAAAGTGTGGGCTCATTTTCCATTCCATTAACTGGTCAGGTGACACTTGTTCTGATAATCTTTAACTCCAGCATCTCTTGTCCATCAGATATAAAAGTGTGATTACAGAACAGCCTATAGAAGTTCACAGGCAAACCAGAAAAACTGTATAATTTTAATATTGACAGAACACAACTGCCACATAAGAAACTCCATTCAGCTAAGGAAACTACCAAAACTGAAGTTGTCACCATTACAAAGCTGACAGCAACTTTCAGTAAGTGCATCAAACGTAGTAATAGAACAGCAATGTCAGATTTCAAGGATATCACCTAAAATTTTAAAATATAACAGTTATGCCAATATCCATACAAAAATAAAAATGGCAAACATCTTAAACCCACAGTAGCAGTGACACACACACTGCAGTCATGTAAGGTATTATGTTTTACAAGGACAAATGAACACGCAATATAGCCTTTTAGACATTTCCATTAAGTTGTGTTGATGTATAAAAACAGAAATGTGAAAGAAAATCCCCATACACCTGAGTCATTTTAAAAAAGTAAGAAAAATATTTTTAAATTTGTCCACTGTATATTAAACATTGTTGGTCTTGATAAGTCCGTGCAGGTGTCCATTGTTGGCTTCATGATGATGGCCATGCCGCTCTGGTAATAAGCAACGTTAAATAAGTTGTGGCTCCGCTGGTGACTGCTGCTTCATGAGGTTCTTCATTTACAATCTATTCAGTTCACATCTGTTACATTGGTGTAAGTCTAAAATGGGGAAATCTGTTGTTGTTCAGCATCAATTATCTAGAAAGTGAAGTTCTCAGCAGAGAGACTTAACAGCATTTAATTCAAAGCCTATAACATTGAAACTTCAACTTGGGCTTGACATTTTTAAGAGTTACAGCAAAGGGTCATTGTTTCTGTTGCTTGTGATACAGCTACATATTCCTGTACTGAATAATGGCGGTGCAGAGGGTAGGGAGTCTGTTGTAAGTAATGGTGTTGCAGAGATCACAGTAGACTTTGTGGTTGCGTGAGAAGTGTAAGGGGCAAAGAGCATCTGTATTAAAAATAAAAAAAGATTTAAAATGGACTTTTAATTATATGCTTAGAAATATGTTTTTAAATATCAAGCAACAGCACTGATGTATTTTGATATATCAAGCCAACCCAAGTAGCCTTTAAATGTTAGATATTCAAATGTTTTATAAGAACCCAAATGTGTTACTGTTTCCCAATTTTTTTATGATTCAAAGATTTAAAATTGAGTTTATATGCTAGACTTTCTCAAATAGACTCATATTGTAATGTATAACTGTATAACTGTATCTTCCTGTCTTATCTTAATGTATATATGCTTCATATATTAGTTACTGCCGCATTACCTTGTATTTATGCTCCTTTTTGAGGCTGGATTGTGACTGAAAATGGTCAGTAGACCACCTCTCCTACCCAATTAACAAATTGTAAACAAGCAAACAAATAAGTTACTAATCACTTAATTAACTAACTAACTAACTAGCTAAATCATTCATGTTCTTTCATTTCCACAGCACTATAGAAGGATTCAAAGTTTTCCAATCGTGCTTTATTTCCAAAATAACTTTATTTATTATAATGTTATATCAGGATTACTTTCCAAAATTGAATGATATTTGTTTGTTTTTAAAAGAAGTCACTCTGTATTCTCATATTGAACACAACTTGCTTAGGAAAATGTAATGTACAATATCTTGAAGGAAAATAAATGAATACTTTGTTACAATGCATATAGTTGAATTCTAAATCATAACATCACTGGATGACACGATAGAATATCTTGTACAGGGAAGAAATGCAAGAAAAATGAAAATGTGTTCAGTAAACATGGGGAATATGAAACGATTTTTTTTCTGCTATTATCTCGCCTGAAAACTTACTTAAATAACATGCATAAGGCCATTTCTCATTTAAAAACAGCCTATATGATTCAAACAATTTTACAAGTCTTTCATACTACATTTCATAGACACTTAAACATAGCCTTTGAAAACCTGAATAATACAGTGTTACTGAAGGACTAAATGGTTATGATGGGATTTTAGATAAATGTGTTACAAAAATCAATAAAAAAGTAAATTTATTTTGTAAACATACAAGATACTTATTTGAAAATTTGCATTGCAGTTCCAGGATTCCCTAGTTTCCAGTTACCTTGGCAGTACAGCTGGTGATGCAGTGGAATGGAACATTATTCCAAATGGTCTGAATTACAGTCTCAGATAAGGCACTTAAAATAATATTTCTTTTTCTCATCTGTCTGTGCTCCATCTAAATACACAGCGCTCCCTAGTGACTAAAAGTGTGGTGGCATTTGAATTTGGTATTTGCTGTTTTACAGCACAATTGTAGCTGTCTTATTGACAAGGATGGCTTTCTGATATCTTGAAAGATACAGTAAGCAACACTAAACATAGGCTTTATAAACCTGTAAAGCAAATTAATCAGATAACAGAATTATGGCATCTTAAAATGTTATGTAGAAATGATTTTACTCAGAAAATGAATATTTTTCTTGCTTTATTAGACTGCAGATCTTCAGCCAGTTGCAAAACTATTTTTTTAGACTATGTATCTTTTTATAGAAAACAATTGTATCAGTCTCCTGATCTTTCACGCATGTGTTTTACCAGAATTATCTTATCTTATGCTTGACTACTTTGGAAGGGTAGTGTATCCAAATTAAGCATAACAGATGCCTTGCATATAGCTCAGAAAGCTAATCCAAGCCTGAACCGTGAAACCGAGGTAAACACTCCAAAGAAGGAAAATAAATCCAAAAGAGCAATTCCCAGTTACATTCTTATTTAATTGTTTTAAAGAGGACTAAAACCACAAAGACTTGCAAAATAATCTATTAAAATAAAGCAAAGCTGCATCATATTTCTTATAGTTTTGCTATTAAGATTATTTCATTTACTATAGGTTTTGTGACTGCAATTCCTATATGCATGCATTATTTTTTTCACTTTTTAAGCATAAATGTCCTTTTTACTTGACAGCCACTTTCATGATATGAACTTAATTTAATTTTTTTACACTCCTTGGATAATTACTTGCATCATTAAATCTGTCGCACAATATTCTCATTTGGATTTTTTGTTTTCAGCCACACCTTTCTATATTTATTCTCTTGAGAACTTTCAATGATGTTTTTTTATATTTTTGCACAGGCATCTCAGTCAGCTATGTGGTCATTGTTTTGACACATTATTTTCTACGAACTATTGAGACTCAATCATCCAAGCTGTTTTATAGACCTGTTTATTCCCATTGTGTGAGAGTTGTATGGCCTATTCCTTCTCCAGAGCTGAGAATTAAGCTACCTGGTAGTTATCCATACACTTAAACAAAACATTTTTTATTAACTTATAAGACCTAACATCCCTCTGCATATGCCTAAAAGGATGCATGAGGTTGGCCCTAACATCTTTTTGCATGCAGCCAGAACTACTCAAGGAGTTGGTAATGCAATGGGCTCTGTCAGTAACATCCTTACCTCTGGGTGCAGTGTAATCAAAGCCCTGCCCACCCCCCTTGTAATTACCTTCATGTGAACCCCAACCTCTACCAAGAAACATGCTCTTTAGGCCTCATTGTTACTCTTCACCATACCAGTTCCAGCAGATGCCTGAGCTGCCGACTGAACATGGGTCACTCAGGTTGTAGTCAAGGCTTTATCTCTCTGCACCACTGGAACTGACAATACCTGGTGATTTATTTATTTTATAATAACATGTTAGACGACCTACATAGCCACTGTTCTGGAAGTGCAATAAAATTTGAGTGTCGTCATGTGACTTGCATGACGTTACACAGCATACTTTGTGAGGCTCAGATCCTTGCCATAATATCACGTCTTGCATGCAGTTCACTGCCATTACATAGTAAATAATCATGCTGCTATGGCCCCTGCAATTTATCATGCAAAACAGCCACTACTGTATTATTTGAATATTTCTGACATGTTGCTCATAATAATGTCTAGTATGATCAAATAAGGTTGCCTATTAGCAGGTATAACTTCTATTCCCTTTTTAAATCTCAGTTCTTATAACTTAGCTGTGCGTAGATCTGGTTTATTACTTA
>NC_056737.1:1488405172-1488505172 GCF_019279795.1 Protopterus annectens | reverse complement strand
AAAAACTCCAGCTTTACTCCGTCGCATATTGCCTACTCAGAGGTGATCTCTGCCTAACATTCAAAGCTATGTCAAACCCAGAGCTGTTGGACATGCTCCACTTAAAAAAATCCCAATCCCTCCGAGCTACATGCTCTAGGGACCTAAACCTTGTCACCACAATAAACAGAACATGCCGGAGGGATAGATTCCTGTCCAAGAGATGTCCCATACTCTGGAATAAACTACCTGTCTATATCAAACAAAGCTCCTCATTAGCACTCTTCAAGAGAAATCTTGATGATTGGATGGGAAATAGGAAATTCACCCTGGGGATCACCTCTGTGGCTCTCCTCGACAGTGGCACAGGAAAATAATTTTCTTGGGTGGCAAAAGCCAGGGTACCTTTTTGGCTGGGCTTGTATAGCCCGCAGGGCCGATAGCCTAGTACCTACCTATGAACCTATATATGTATATATATATATATATATATATATATATATATATATATATATATACATACACACACACACACACACACACACACACACACACACACACACACACACACACACACACACACACACACACACACATAAATATATATAACACAGACACACACATTTATATATAATTTTATATATATATATATATATACATGCACACACACATATATATATAGATATATATATATATATATATATATATATATATATACACACATATATATATATATATATATATACACACACACACACACACACACACACACACACACACACACACACATATAAATGTGATCACTAACCACACGGTCAACGACTGTACATTTAGTTCAGTGAGGTCACTTTCACAGTAGCATGGAGCTCAGACATCTATAGATGGGTCATACTGGCTATATTCATAAATATTTGACACAAAATAGCCAGTAAGATACAGGGGACATATCAATGTCCCAAAGAGATCTTAGAAAACAATCTTAATTCTCAAATAATGTCCCCCTTTGCAGGTCTATATATCATGTTCATTTGTGTATAATGGTAGCATGGCTCATCATCCAATAGAAAGAGACCACCTGCTCATTTCAGGTACATGCAAAGAAATTACTTAAGGAGTCTTAGAGGTACTGAAAACTGAAAAGCCTTACAGTATTAGCATCATATTGTTAAATTGTAAAACTATTAGCTAAATTATTAATTCTTTAGTGAAAGCAGGTACATAAAGTTTACGATTTGTACACATATGTGAATTGTAGTCACATTTACAGTAGTACATGCTTGCAGTTACATTACCGAAGTATAGACTTTAATTTTATTCATCAGGTGGTGTTGTTGCACTTTAGTTTTGTACATAATACTATCATCATTCTTAGTAACATTGCTGTGCTAATTTAAACTTAAATCAATTGATACTGCACAGTAATTAGTACCTGTTGTAAACAAAATATTCACCACCTCCTATTAAGTCATGGACTAAAATTAAGATAGCCATCACATTATCTCCTCGTTTTTACTTTTACACATTTGCATCTGACATTAGAGCCAATACCCTAAGTGACCACTATGTTGTAAGTGCCATCTAGTGACATATGAGTAGGTGCATGCCCTTAGGTCACTTTCATTTGGAACTCTGCTATATTCCAGATCTTTCTTATTCATGGTAGCAGATACCTGTCCTCCTTTCTTAACTCTGCCATTACTTGCTGAACTTTAAAAACATTTTATCAAAGTATTTCTAATTACATTTTAAATGTTCAAATTAAGTTCAGAAAATAGCAGTAATTGTTGATGACTTCAAAGACTAAGGCTGCAAAGATGACCTGAAAAAAACTATTACAGTGTATTGTTATAAAATCCATGCACTTGTTTATAGGTTTATAAGTTCATAGGTAGGTACTAGGCTATCGGCCCAAGGGCCTACATAAGCCTAGCCAGCAAGGTTCCATAGCTTACACCACCCAAGAAAGTTATTTTCTTGTGCCACTGTCCAGCAGAGACACAGAAGTGATCCCCGGGGTGTATTTCCTATTTCCCATCCACTCATCAAGATTTTTCTTGAAGAGTGCTACTGAAGAATTTTGCTTGACATAGATGGGTAGCTTGTTCCAGAGTATAGGACATCTCTGGGACAGGAATCTATCCCTCCAGCATGTCCTGTTTATTGTGGTGACAAGGTTTAGGTCCCTCGAGTGTGTAGCTTGGAGGGACTGCGATTTCTTTAGGTGTAGCATGTCCAACAGCTCTGGGTTTGACATAGCTTTATATGTTAGGCAGAGATCACCTTGGAGTAGGCGATATGCTACAGAGTAAAGCTGGAGTTTTTTGATGTGGTCAGTGTAGGGTATTTGTTTGAGGCCAGTAATCCTCTTTGTGAGGTACTTCTGTGGCCTTTCCAGCTGCTGCAGATGTCTTGTGAGGTACATTCCAAAAGGGGTGTTGTACTCTATAATGGGTCTAATGAGTGACGAGTAGAGGGGAACAATGACCTTTTTTTTACCTGGATGTGAACCCTTTTATGATGAGGTGTGCCACGTAGAAGGAATTCCTGACTACTGTGGCAATGTGACTATCAAAGGAGAGATTACTGTCCACCTAGGTCCCAAGGTCTTTTATCACACATTCGGTGTTAAGTAGATTGCTGCCTATGTGGTAGTTCATGGGTATCTCTTCATATACTTTGCAGACATGTTGTTCATCTTTTTAAAGGGTCTTCTGTATATGCTTTGAACTGAATAAAATATTTCTGCTTAAATGTCTCATATCTGTTCCTTTTACACTCTCATATGTAGGTCTGTCTCTCTCTGGCTTTGCCTACGCTTTTAACATTTATTGTACTGAAATGAACTTGACAGTTTTCACATATTATTTGACTATCACTTCCTCACAACTTCTTTAATGCAACTATTCATTTTATGCCTTTTCTAATTTCATTTTTGATATAGACAGGGTAGCCTCTGATGAACTTAAATTTTATTTTCTTAAAGAATATTCAGAATTTGATGCTTTCACTGAGGATCACATTCCCTCTTTACACTGCATCCACTTTTTTAATAATACAATTTCCTGTATCTCCCTTCATTTCAGTTGACAGTATACTTTTTCTTTTAAAACTAAAGTGCTATAATTCTTAGTACAATCGGTATCTGCATGTAATGTACCTAGTTGTATGGCGAGTTCCTTTTTGAGTAATCATAATTTATATTCTGCTTAGATTCAAAACTGATGGGAATTGTTGTCTTATATAACTGTCAAGTAATACATAGCATTGATTATATTGCAATTAGCTATTCAATCAGTTTTTTTGATTATTAATATAAATGTATTTTGTTCTGTAATCTACTACTCCTCATATATGTGTGTGTTTGTGTTAAAATAAATTTATTGTATTTATTTGTCTTTGTTTACAGGGAAAGGTTTTGTAAGTAATGTACATCTTCAGCGGAGGCCTTGTGAGAAAAGTTCTATTTGCTTACATTATATTATACTAAGTTCCACTTAAACACAGAGTAGTTACATTTCTATTTAAATTTATACACAAACAGTAGTTACTTTTATACATTCAAAGATTTTACAGAGGTGAAAGTTAGTAAACAAAAATCCCACATGCCAGGCAGCAGTTATGCATAAAAATTGTTTTGCTGTTTCAGTGAAAGCTTGAGAGTATTCTGTTTAAGAATAGTACTTGAAGAGTATCATATGGTGAACACAAACTCTTAACCTGGTGATGAGTATGTGCCGGACCAGAACTGGCTAAGATGTTTTCAGAAAAATATGTATTAATGTGTGTACGCTTAATGCTAATTAGAAACTAAATAAATTAACACGTTTTCATTCTATTTTATATGCACTGTTTTATATACAGTTGAGTTTCATATGAGACTGAAAAGATGCTTTTTGAAACTGCAGTGTGCTTTCTGAAACTTGCAAGATGCCCTCTGACCTAGTAATTGCTAGCACAGCAATATTCATGTTTATGCCTTTTGGAAATGTACTTGAAAAGCAGGTGATTATCTGCTAGGTCAGGAAAAATTAATGAACGATGCTATATTCTGTAAATGTAATGATTTTAAACAATCAGCTCTGTTCGAAGTATGAGAACATGTGCAGCTGTAGAGGTTTAGAGATAACATAGACAAAGGACTGTTAGAGAAATGAACTGCAATCTATATTTGCTTTGTGCTCGAATTAGCCATAGTACCTTGAATGGTGACATTGCATATATCTGACCGGTGGTAGCCAAGGCCACGTGGTTTTTCTTAGGAAGTTTCTCAGAAAAAATGATGGTACCAGCAGAATATTGTAAAAACAATGACTGTGAAGTAATGATGACAGAACTTGTGATTCACTACGTCAGCTTGGTAGGCAATGTCTTATTAGAAAATGTATAAAAACACCTGTATTTCCTGATTCTAGTCAGACAAACTCTGTATTAGCACGTTTTTGTCTCCTTGCTGCAAGATTAAAGTGCCTTAACCTGAACCTACCATGTTTTGATCATTTTTAAAGTATATTTTTCCTTTGACAGTTTTGGTCCTTCGAGCCGGAAAGTATCTCTCACTCTGTGCCCAGGTCAGAATTGGGCCCAGTGGCATGTACCCGTATGGAGAAGTGGCCACATCGGCTCTTCTGTTTTGAAAGACCTCCGACTGAATTGTCGTTCGAAAGAGGCCAGCCACTGTTTTTGATCTGGGACGAGTCAACGTTCCAGTGGATCAACACAAGGAGGGTCAGGTAAGGAGGAATTTACCTTTTTTCTGTTTTAGATCAGGGACTTGTTACAGTATTGTATTGTTTTGTCAGGGAGATTTGCATGTGCAGATCAGGGACAAAAAGATTGCTGTCTTGTCATAGATCAGGGAAACAGAATAGGTAGGCAGTTATTCTAGATAAACTGTGAAAAGGTGTAAAATCGTGGTACCACATGATAAGAAGGGTTACGTAACAATTTTTAACTTAGCTAAGGCAACATGGGAAATCAGTGCACAAAAAGTTCCTGAGACCCCAGAATCGAAGACGAAATATATGCAATTACAGCGTGCCGATAATATTAAGTATTATACAAAATGGGTTGATAAATACAAATTTGATGGTAATTTAGATAAACCTTCATTTATTAAACTTGTTAGACAACTTAAAACAGATGCGAAAGGTCAGCTAAAAAAGCAACGAGAACTAGGAGTCCCTCAGGCACATAGGTGGCTTGAGGAAGCAAACCGCAGGGAACAAAAGATTAAAAATTCAAAAGCAATGTTCTTAGATAAAGAAGATAATAACTTGGTAATAGCAACAGTCCCTCCTCCACTCCCTCCGCTTTCCTTACCAGAATATGAAGCGAGTGGACAAGCTGATCCACCCCCGCTATACCCAGCTGTTCCTGCAAAATCAAAACCGTTCGTCAGAGATCCTATCGAGACCAGGTCTCGAACACGCAACTTAAGAGAGGATATTGAATTGTATGAAATGAATAAAAATTCACGAGCTATGAGTGAAGAAGAGATATGTCCACTCATAGAAGTACAAAATCTGCAGGCAGAACAGGATCCAACTCTTCTAGTATATAGACGTGGACACTGGAAGACATCTGGAAAGCCACAGAGGAAATTCCCCATCCAAAAGTTAATTTTAGGAAATTCTTAGAAAATTTACAAGGCATGAGGTTAAGTTACCATTTGAATGGAGAAGAAATAGAGAAAGTAGTTAGACAAATCGTAGGTCCAGATTGGCACATGATCAGTGGCAACTGGAATCCCCGTGATGCAGAGCTTAGACCACTCCCACGTAGTAATGCAGAACTGGACAACAGAGTGAAAGGTCTGACAGACCGAATCTCTGAGAAATGGAAACCTAGGGCTGATTGGACTTGCATTAATCAATGCATACAACAAGAAGGTGAAACTGTTGATAGATATTATGCCAGATTATTAGAATGTTTTAATAACCATTGTGGAATGCAGGTACCTGAAGATCAAACACATGATTCCCCATATGAGCAACAGCTAAAGAATGCATTTTTAAAAGGCAGTGTTGCGCCATTAGCAGCTTTATTACAAGGACATGGTAGATCATCGTACAAGTAGATTACAGTCATTACTTGAATATGCAAGACATGCCGAAAGGCATTTTAATAGTAAAAAGAAAAAGAAAACTCAAGTATTTGCAGTAGAGGATGGATCAGAAGTCTTTGTAGTACAAACTGGCAAGAAGGGCAAGAAAAATATCCAGGGAAACAAACAATCTGATAAGTGGTCAGAAGACTTTGAAGAAAGAAAGAAAAGGGGTGAATGTTTCAAATGTGGGATAAAGGGACATTTAGCAAGGGATTGCAGGCAAAATAAGAAAGTAATCACGGAAGATAAGGAGGGTGAGGGATGACTATATGACAGTCAAAAATCACTGGATAGGAATAAACAAGAGAAGACAAATGCAAATGTGATAGAAAGGATAGAGGATGTGACAGAAGAAATAGAGGATGTACATGAATTCATAGATAATGGAGAAAATGAAATTTTGGACTTAGCATTATTAAGCTTAGAGCTCTACTTGACAGACACAAAACCGGAAGTTACGCTTCTGGTAGAGGGGAGGGAAGTCAAATTCCTGTGTGACTCAGGGGCTTCACAAACCCTGATACATCCTTCCAAGCTACCAGAAAATTCAGAATCACTGGACTACATATTAGTGAAAGCAGCTAATGGACAACTGTATCGGGAGCCACTCTTCCATAACATAGAGATAACTGACCCAGTTTCAGGCATGACCCAGAAAAGCAAAATTGTTGTTTCTGCAAAATGCCCAGTGAATCTCTTGGGCAGAGACCTAATGCAGGTATTTGGCATAGCCGTAGTTCCAACTATGCAGGGTATGGAGGCACAGCGACAAATGGATACTTTTGTAGTGCGACCGGAGGGTGAAACATTTTATTGGTACAGCCAGGACTTAGTTACGACTGGTCCAGGGGCAGTAACCAAAGAACTGATGAACGTAGCCATCAGTAAATCCCTCTCCCTTGACACTGATAAACAGCATTTGTTGCATTGCACTCTATATTACTGTAACAGGCCAGGACCTGATAAAGAATATGAGCAAGGACTGTTTAGAAACCATGCTAATAGGTTAGTATTACGAAATTTGTACTGGGACACAGAAGGAAACAGTGTAGTAAGCTGTTCATTACCCCAGGAATTCCTAGCACTTTACAAATCTAATCGATTACCACATGTAAGTTTAATTAAAAATAGAAATTTGAAGTGGGCAGACCTAGGAGAAAAAGTCACAAGGTGGGAAAAGCAGACATAGTTAGAACTCTCTGAACAAGGAGTACAAAAGCAGAAATTAAATTCGATAAGACAGACACACCCAGCTGTGCACTCACAGGCAAGTGAGGATAGCTGAGTAGCACTCTTATTAGAGGAAGAGGAAAAAGCCTTACGAGACATACCAGAGACTCTCTGGTCAACAGGGAAATCAGATGTAGGACTTATTCGTACAGCAGGACCAGTTAATATCACGCCAAAATCAGCATTTAGACCTCAAAAGAGACAGTGTCCCTTAAGAAAAGACGCATAAATAGGGATTAGACCTATAATAGCAGCCTTACTTAAGGAAGGAGTCTTGATAGAATCTCCTGATTCACCATGTAATACACCCTTATTTCCTGTTAGGAAAGCAAATGGAGAATGGCGTATGGTCCAAGATTTACAAGCTGTAAATGACGCAGTTATACCCAGGGCACCTACGGTGCCAGATCCACACACTTTATTGAATGATTTGAAACCGCAACAAAAGTATTTTTCTGTGGTAGATATTAGCAATGCATTTTTCTCAATACTGATACACCCTGACAGCCAACATTGGTTTGCATTTGCTTTTCAGGGGAAAAGGTACACATATATGAGACTACCACAGGGATATTGTGAAAGTCCAACAATATTCGCACAAGAAATGGCAAGTAACCTGGCTGGATTTATCCCACTGAAAGGCAGTCAGATTTTACTTTATGTAGATGACATTCTGCTGGCAGCCCCCACCCAGCAAGAATGCAGAGAGGATACCATAGCATTATTACAATTTTTAGCCACTCAAGGACACAAGGTAAACAAAAACAAACTGCAACTTTGGAAAAAACAGGTCAAATACCTGGGATATGTAATATCCAAAGAAGGCAGAATATTAGATGAGGACAGAAAAGCAGCAATATTACAAGCACCTAAACCCACTACCAAGAAGGAAATGATGTCCTTCCTAGGTACTACTAACTTTTGTCGGAGTTGGATTCCAAACTATGTCTTGGAATCTGCTCCACTGACTAACTTGATATTCAAAAAGCTGATGGCAGCACAAGATGTATTACAGTGGACGCCAGAAGCAGAATCAGCTTTCTGCAAACTGAAACAACTGATAGCTTCTTCCTTAGTTTTAGGATTACCAAACTATCATAAGCGATTTTTCCAAACTGTGGACTGTAAGCAAGGATATATGACATCAGTGTTAACACAACAGCATGGAGACAGACAACGCCCCATAGCTTACTATTCATCACAGCTAGACCCAGTGGCACAATCCTTGCCCCACTGTGTGCAAGCAGTAGTTGCAGCTGCAATGGCAGTGCAGGCTTCAGCCTCAGTAGTATTGTTCCACCCTCTCACATTGAGAGTGCCTCATGCAGTCGCAATTATTTTACTACAAGAAAAAGTAGCACATCTTTCTCCTGCTAGACATCTTTCTTGTATGACTATACTGTTGAGCCAACCTCATATGACAATTGAACGATGCACAACTTTGAATCCGTCAACCTTGCTCCCAGCCCCTACAGATGGAAAACCACACTGCTGCTTGCAGGAGATTGAGCAAAAGACACTACCTAGAAAAGATCTTACAGATGTTCCTTTGGATGATGCCGAGGTGACATACTATGTAGATGGCTCATGCAAGAGGGGTCCTACAGGACAGAATCTAGTGGGGTATGCAGTAGTTTCTGATACCAAGATTTTAGAAGCAAAGTCTTTACCACATAACTTATCTGCACAAGCAGCAGAATTGATTGCTTTGACAAGGGCATGTACCTTGGCAAAAGGGAAAAAAGTGAACATTTTTACTGACAGTCAGTATGCTTTTTCTACTGTACATGTTTTTGTGCAGCAGTGGAAAAATAGAGGAATGATAACATCTACTGGTAAACCAATTAACCATGCGCAATTCATTTTAGACTTGTTAGACTCTATTCAGTTACCTCAAAAAGTAGCTATTTGCAAATGCGTAGCTCATACCAAGCAACAGGATAGGATTTCAAAAGGTAATGCGAGGGCTGATACAGCTGCAAAACAAGCAACTTCAGAAGTTTTTCTTTTGAGTGAGGAATTACAACCATCTGAGATTTTAGACTTAGAAATTTTAAAAACAATGCAGACACTTACTACAAATATAGAAAAACAGAAGTGGATAAAACGAGGAGCAATCCTTGAAAAAGGACTGTACATCTCCAAAGAAAAGAAACTGATTTTACCATCTAACTTGTTTAGATATGCAGCTTTGTTGAGCCATGGGCAGTGCCATGTCTCAACAGGGGGGATGGTACAGTTAGTGAATCGAGTGTTTACGACGTATGGATTTACAAACTACACAAAGAATTTCTGTGCAGCATGCCATGTTTGTAACAAGCATCATGCACAAGGGGCATTGAAACCTAAGCAAGGGAGTTTCCCTATACCTCCGTAACCATTCCATACTTTTTGTATGGATTTTATAGAGCTGAATAAATGCGAAAATAAGAAGTACTGCCTTGTCATTATAGATATGTTTTCTAAATGGGTGGAAGCTTTTATAACTAAAAATCTGCATGCAGCTACTGTTGCAAAAGTCCTCATTAAAGAAATTATTCCTAGATTTGGCATACTAGAAAAGATTTATAGTGACAATGGCACACACTTTGTAAATCAAACTATACAACAACTTAGCCATTATTTTGGGATTTCTCTGAAAAATCATTGTGCATACCATCCCCAATCTGCAGGATTAGTAGAGAGGCATAATGGGGTTTTGAAAAACAAGCTTAGAAAATTGATTAGTGAGACACAAAAGAACTGGGTGCACTGTTTACCTCTGGCACTGTTGAGCATGAGAACTGTTCCAAATGCAAAAGGGTTAACTCCTTTTGAAGTTCTGTTTGGGAGGGCATATTATACACCTCAATGGAAACCTCTCATGCCTGCAGAGCAGGAGGCTGACAGTTCACTTGCAGGGTATATGAGGCGATTTTTGAATAACAGACTTTTGCAGTTAAATTCTGTTTCGGATAAAGAGCAAACAAGACCATCGGAAGCAGCAGTAGCCCCAGGCACATGGGTCTGGGTGAAGGTGGTGAAGAGAAAAAACTGGAGTTCTCCAAAGTGGGAAGGGCCGTACCAGGTACTACTGTCGACACCCACTGCAGTCAAGATCGCAGAGCGAGTGCCCTGGATTCATTTGACATACTTTAAACTGGTTAAGAACTTTGAACTGGACAAAAACCTTGTTACTGTTGTACAACGAGAACAAAATGACCAGATATAGAGCAAACAGAGAAGCAGAACAATCTCAGAAAACTTGCATAATTATTCTGGTAGCTATACTGATAACATTGTTCTTTTTGTTGTGGTCTTTTCTTTTTCCTGCCACAAAAGTTGAACTGATTAAACGTGATGAGCCGAACATAGACTGGCATCCAAACTTTAACACTTATCAGGCAATTACACATGTGTATGCTGAGACTTTTAATGTTTCAAACTGCTGGATTTGCACAGCCATACCAACAGCATACGGGGGGGGGGGGTTATTAATGACTGCAGTCCCCCTAGGGGTCAATAAGACCTGGGGAAATTTGATTTATGACACTGTAGCTATTAAAGCATATGATAAGGTAGCACTGTATTTGCCTGTGACACAAAAGGGAATTGTATGTTGTTATAAGAATGACACAATTCAAGTGGGTTGGAGCAAGTGCAATGTGACTGTACATTACAAATGTTATACCAAAGCAAACAAAATGGGTACAGCTTGTAGTTCAAATTATGACTCATTTCTTGAGTCCATGCATAAGACTATTGAACAAGTACAACGTAATCCTGTACTTTTTAAACAACTATCTGTAATAGATAGGAAAATGTTTCATGCAGGGCAGCCATTTTGCAATAAAGTAACTACTAAGGTAGAGGATTGTTATTTTGTGTGTGGTAAGAAAGCATATAAATGGTTACCTGAGAATTGGTCCGGCAGTTGTTTTTTGGGGTACCTGGTCCCGGCCATATGACACACTGCAGTTTTGCCTCAGGGAAATATTCGAAATACCCGAGATGTGGCCAAGAAAGCTGTCAGGAAACCTGAAAATCCAGTGGGACAGATCGAGGCAGGCTGGAAAGACCATCATGCTGTGGGTACCAAACTGACCCACATGGACTTGAGCGATGCTGTCATATCATGGGCAGGCATATTACCTGCATACGGCACAGTGAAATCGATTTAGGAGCTGCAAAAACTGTCAAAACTTCTTGAAGTAATGAGTAATGCAACTTTTTCTGCTCTTGAATTGATAACTGATGAACTGAATGCTATGAGAACTGTAGTGCTCCAGAACCGAATGGCTCTTGACTTCACCCTAGCGGCGAGAGGTGGTACGTGCGCTTTAATCAAAGAAGAGTGCTGTGCTTATATACCAGATCATCAACATGAGATAAACAACCACCTTGAGGTGACACAGCAAGTGTCGGCCATGACCAAACCAGGCCCAAACCCTATGACGGACTTTTTCCAGAATTTGTTTGGGGGGTGGGGTTCCATCCTAATGAACATCCTGATTGCCATTTATGTGGGATTACTCCTATTAGGAGCATGTATTTGTTGTGGTAGCCCCTGCATGAAAAAGTTAATCAAAGAATTCATAGATATATCAGTTTCTGAGACTTTGTATCAAAGTACTGAAATTGAAGAATTGTTAGAATGTGAAACACTTTCATAAGTTTAAACTGAATGACTTTCCTAACTGCAAATCCTGAATGGAAGAGGTTAGGAGAAGAAGCAAACTGTTTATTCTTTTGAAAATAGAATTAAAAAAATATTAACATGGGGGAAATGTCAGAAAAAATATGTATTAATGTATGCATGCTTAATGCTAATTAGAAACTAAATAAATTAACACATTTTTCATTCTATTTTATATGCACTGTTTTATATACAGTTGAGTTTCATATGAGACTGAAAAGATGCTTTTTGAAACTGCAGTGTGCTTTCTGAAACTTGCAAGATGCCCTCTGACCTAGTAATTGCTAGCACAGCAATATTCATGTATATGCCTTTTGGACATGTACTTGAGAAGCAGGTGATTATCTGCTAGATCAGGAAAAATGAATGAACAATGCTATATTCTGTAAATGTAATGATTTTAAACAATCAGCTCTGTTCGAAGTATGAGAACATGTGCAGCTGTAGAGGTTTAGAGATAACATAGACAAAGGACTGTTAGAGAACTGAACTGCAATCTATACTTGCTTTGTGCTCGAATTAGCCATAGTACCTTGAATGGTAACATTGCATATATCTGACCGGTGGTAGCCAAGGCCACGTTGTTTTTCTTAGGAAGTTTCTCACAAAA
The DNA here is from genome assembly GCF_019279795.1 of Protopterus annectens. NCBI lineage: Eukaryota > Metazoa > Chordata > Ceratodontiformes > Protopteridae > Protopterus > Protopterus annectens. Next base: position 1,488,492,572 of record NC_056737.1, on the reverse strand, counting down.
AGTGATGGTACCAGCAGAATATTGTAAAAACAATGACTGTGAAGTAATGATGACAGAACTTGTGATTCACTACGTCAGCTTGGTAGGCAATGTCTTATTAGAAAATGTATAAAAACACCTGTATTTCCTGATTCTAGTCAGACAAACTCTGTATTAGCACATTTTTGTCTCCTTGCTGCAAGATTAAAGTGCCTTAACCTGAACCTACCGTGTTTTGATAATTTTTAAAGTATATTTTTCCTTTGACAGATGTTGTTTAAGCAGTGGTTTAAAACTATCGAGTTTGTCGGAGAGTTTTATTTGTGTGGGGAAACTATTCCAGAGTTTAGCAATGATTTGGAGTATTGCAAGTCATCTGCAACATTATTTGACTTATTTGTAAGGAATAAAAATGTGTTAATAGAGTGAAGATTCCTTGCTGGACAGTAGGGTAGTAATAAGTTGTGTAGTGCAAGGCATTTTTCTGGATGATGAATGAGTTTGTGTGCTGTAGTTAGTTATAAATATGTTAGGAAGTTGTGTAATTCAAGTCAGTTTAATTGTTTTAAGCTATGACAATGCTGGGTCCTATGAAGGAGATTGGTGGCAAATTTAATTATTTTACTGTAGCTGGAGGCAAGTTTCTTTCTTTGAGTATTGTTTAAGTTTGTTAGACTAGGAGTGGTGTATAACGGAACTGGCAGTAAAAAAGTGATGGCTGGAGGTTTTCTTGCAGTATCTGTAAGGAATCAATTGATCTTTTAAAGGGAGCCTGGTTTCTGGTATGTAGATCTAATGGTGTATAGTATATGCTGGTCATATTTGAGATTGTCATTTATTATAATGTTTAGAAGTTTACTGCGAGTTTCAGTGACTGGATTATTTGCTGACTTTATGGTAAAAGATTGCTTTTGGTTTTGGCAACATTTTGAGGTGAAAAGCGTTAACTTAATTTTCTTGGGAATGAACACAAGGTTTGATTCTTTCAGATGGGTTTCTACAGGGGAGAAAGATTTTTGGGTAATGTCTTAGAGCTTATTTATTGTTGAGGCCACACACATTAATGTTGAATCCCCTGCATATTAAACTAAACTAGCATGGTGAGTGGTGGTGTGGAGGTCATTAATGGTGGTTGTCTTTTGGCTTTTTCCCAGTAAGGGGTCGCCACAGCGGAACTCCGGTCCACTAATGATTGGTAGTAGATTTTTATGAAACGCTGAGGTGCCAGCTCGACTCTCAACCTGCTAGTGTGAGACAGTGTCAAATGCCTCTGACAAGTCTAAGAATATGGTGGACACAAATAAACCATTGTTTATATGTTGGTTTATTACATTAGTAAAATGTAGCAGAGCAGTAGTGATGCTGTGCTGGGCCTTAAGCCATGATATATTTCTGACAGCAGGTTATTTGAGGTTAGGTATTGCATCAGTTGTATTTGGATGCATTTCTCTAATATTTTGGAGAGGGGGGGGAATCTCTATAGGTCTGTAATTATTAAACTCTGTAATTGTGCTGCCTTTGTGAAGTGGTATGATGAAGAATTTTTTCAACAGTGATGGGACATATATTTACACTATGGACCTATTAATTAGTATGGATACAGGGAAGGCTATGACTTCTGGTGCCATTTTTAGGTAGTCTGTTGGTAAGTGGACTACAGCTATGGAAGTAGTTTTTAGTGTAAGGAGCCACTTCATTATGAGTGAGGTAGATACTGGACTAAAATTGAAACTCTGTGGGTGGCTTTGATTGGACAGAGTTAGAGAGGGGTCAGATGTATTAGTGTCTAATAGAGATAATATTGAATGTATACAGTGGGAATTAAACTGGGTGGGGATAGAGTCTGTCATACTGTCTGTTTTTGGAGAGGGAGTGGTGATCTTGTCAGGGTGGAATGGTGATAACTGATTTTAACTGAAAACTGATTTTGCACCTCTTTTAAGAACATGGAGTATTCATCTACAATGATAATACACAAATAAGGCTCAAAGACATCTCTCTCTCTCTCTCTATATATATATATATATATATATATATGGCTTCGTATTAGATGACCAAAGACGCATTGGTCGAACTTAAAACAACGAAAAGGCAAAATAACGAAGTGGCTTTTAAGCAAATTTTTTCCCCTGGGAAAGAATTTATTTGGCCTCTTTCATTACTTTGCCTTTTTAGATACTGTAGTGTGATCTCGAAGTTGGTATATTTAAGTAGGGGGGTTTGGGATTCGAAGCCCCCCACTTTATGTATTCTTTTTTTTGGAACAGTGATTTTTTTTTCCCCTTGGAAAAAAATCGCTGTTCTGAGCTTTCAAGATTATAAGTTTTCACTTACATGGGGTCGATTATTCATTGTTTGCTTTTTTAAGTGTTCGATGATATAATATGGACCCCTATATATATATATATATATATATATATATATATATATATCTGTGTGTGTGTGTGTGTGTGTATGTATGTATGTATGTATGGAACTCGCTACTTTTGTTGAACGGTTCTTTATTTGGCATCAGTTATCTCATCACAATTTGGCCAACTAAACTAGACTGGAATATTCTTAGGGCTAGAGAATTTGCCCCTTCCATGCAAAATGTGTAATTTCAGATTTAGCATATATAGTTAGCAGGGTGTGTGGGGGTTAAAAGATGTTTTCTTTTGCATCTTGTTGTAAAGTTTTTACATGCACCAAGACTGATGCTTGGTGTAGTGTGTCAATTTGCAAAATGTCAATTATTTGGTGTTGACATTATACTCACTGGTTTTAGTGCTGATCCACAAAGGTAAGAACATCCATATATTTTCATATATATTATCCTATATATAAACAAAAAGCAGGACACATAATATGCAATAACTATTAGACTAAGGCTCATATTAGTTATTATACACCCTTCTTTGAACAAGATACAGGTCATGTTGTTAGTAGCAGTATCCCAGGTAAGATAACGGTGTAATACTGAGACAAAAATGGCATAATTATGATCAGTCATTCATATAAAAGAGTTTGTTTACATTATACCATAAGTCAGGAACGTTGTCTGTGTTCTGTAGAAATGTATATATTTCCACAAGAATTAATTTGTCTAATAAGGGTGATCCATATGTTGGCAGAGACATTTTCTTTTGCTTAGCCAGTGCTTAATACCAAAACATTTGATCAAACCTGAGGTTATATAAGTCAAATAATGTGTTTCAGCAGAGTGCTAAGCATTAGGTACACAATGTGCAATTGCACCACTTACAACAATTTTGATACTGATAATAGTTTTTTAAGGTTTTCTAGTAGAAAAGGTCATATGGGCTGAATATCAAAAACATATCACAAACAGATCGCCCCTGTTGCCATAATATACAGATAGGCAGTGAAAGTTTCGTTTAGCAGCTAGGGGAGCAAGATAAGTACGGTATAAGAGTATGAACTGTAGTATGAATTTGCTAGGGGAGCAAGATAACTATGGTATGAGTATGAACTATAGTATGAATTTGCTAGGGGAGTAAGATAAGTATGGTATAAGAGTATGAACTGTAGTATGAATTTGCTAGGGGAGTAAGATAAGTATGGTATGAGTATGAACTGCAGTATGAATTTGCTAGGGGAGCAAGATAAGTATGGTATAAGAGTATGAACTGTAGTATGAATTTGCTAGGGGAGTAAGTTAAGTATGGTATGAGTATGAACTGCAGTATGAATTTGCTAGGGGAGTAAGATAAGTACGGTATAAGAGTATGAACTGTAGTATGAATTTGCTAGGGGAGTAAGATAAGTATGGTATGAGTATGAACTACAGTATGAATTTGCTAGGGGAGCAAGATAAGTATGGTATAAGAGTATGAACTGTAGTATGAATTTGCTAGGGGAGTAAGTTAAGTATGGTATGAGTATGAACTGCAGTATGAATTTGTTAGGGGAGTAAGATAAGTACGGTATAAGAGTATGAACTGTAGTATGAATTTGCTAGGGGAGTAAGATAAGTATGGTATGAGTATGAACTGCAGTATGAATTTGCTAGGGGAGTAAGATAAGTATGGTATGAGTATGAACTGCAGTATGAATTTGCTAGGGGAGTAAGATAAGTACGGTATAAGAGTATGAACTGTAGTATGAATTTGCTAGGTGAATAAGATAAGTATTATATAGCTGTATGAACTGTAGTATGAATTTTAAGATTTGAAACTGTTTTTATATGCTGTCAAGCGATATGTTTGCATTTGCATGAAAATTAAGGGATCTGGTAATAAATTTAGAGAGAAACTGATTAAAATGATTTTTTCTACCCTTTTTACTCGGGTGGTTGCTGATAGAAGCACAGATTTTCTTATAAAGGCACATCATGCAGTAGTAGAAACAGATTACCATTAGTTTTGATTGCATTAATGTTATTTCAGCCATGACTAAATTTAAACAGACTGGCTAGAAGTTTTGAGGATTGGCTGCCCTCATGGCATATTTGATGTATGCAATGATTTAAGTTAATTTTTGTGCATTTATTAAGTCACTAAGCTTTTCTGCATTAAAACCAAATTGGAGTTCTTAGCTGAGCTGAGCGATATGATTTTCCTGAGTTATACCATTTTCATACTCAGATTTTTTTCATTGCTGATATGATTTCCTCTAAAGGTGGATTGAAATGTAGCCCATCATATACCAAATAAAATATTATTTAAAATATCTGTAAAATGGAACAAGATTAATTAAATTATCTTATACGCAATGTCTATCTCTTTGAGTAGTAATGCATTTATTATCCAGCTCAGAGTGGTTACAGTTTTCAGTAAAAAAATATTTTGAAATGCATCAATGATTTTTGTGAAAAAGCTTTGATTTCCAACTTATATGACATGACAATTTTTAAAAAGGAACAGCATAAAACAAGCTTGACCACCATGACTGGAAAGTGCTAAACTTTTAATATAAAAAGAAATAATGCCAATAAAAGAGGAGAAGCACTTTCATGGCTGATAGTCACTTCTTCAGACCATAAAATATCAAAGAAAGTCCTTCAGTACTTAGTCTGAAGAAGTGGCTATCAGCCGTGAAAGCTCTTAACTTTTTTTATTGGCATGTACTGTTTTTATATTAAAATGTTCTGCACATTCCAGCCGTAGTGGTTGAATTTGTTTTATGCTGTTCACGTTGTGTTTTTGTACTCTCTCGACCTTTGCTCACTAGGACTACCTGTACTTACTGTTCAAATTTTAAAAAGGAATTGGCTAGAAGAAAGAAGTGAATGCTTGACTAGGATCTATGTAATGAAGGAAAAAAGTTTCCTGAAAGGTGAATAGAATGATATGGATCATGAAGGGCATAAGCATCAATTTGGTCATGAAATAACTGTATGCCTCTTTTGTTATAAAGTGTAGATGTCTCCTTTGTACTGCAAGGTAAAACCAAAGGTAAATTCTGATACCTTCCTAGAATAAAATTCCGATGTCTGAAAGTGGATAATGTCTGAAGGCAGTTCCAAAATACATTTTCCTCTCCACGCATAGTATATAAGCTGGGACCATAACTAGAGTCTGACTCCATCAATCAGGATAAGTGGCATTCAAGGTGAGATAAACATGTAATATTGAGGGACAAATCCAAAACCTAAGATTAGTCAGGTGTGGACTTGCATATTTAGTAGTAAAAAATTTCCCTTCTGTATCTTCTTTGAGTTGCACCCTTTTGAAAGTGAAAAGCAGATTGCTGCATCACACCAATTGGATGAGTTGCCCAAAGCAAACATATGCGGCACTTATATTTTCCTACATATATCACACTGAGATGCACACATATGAGTTTCCTGTATAAAACATACACTGACTTTCATATTTTAAAATAAATTTCAAAATAGTTTTCTCTTCATAGTCAACTGTATGGTTTAATACTTTTTAATTTCTCCAAGTCTTATGGGTTTCTAATATCTTGACAGGAATGGACCCCATTCCTAACTCAGAGTATGGTTGAAGTTCATGAAATTAGTATTGTTTAAATCCTTGATGTTAGCCAGAAGGGATCTTTGCAACACCTGCAATGTGCCCACTAATGACTCCTTCTGCAATTCATATGGTAGTAGCAACATATCTAAGTTGTTGTTGTTGTATCTTTTGGCTTTTCCCGGTTAGGGGTCGCCACAGTGGAACTCCGGTCCGCTAATGATTGGCAGTAGATTTTTATGTACCGAGTTGACAGCCTTGACATACAACCTTCAACAAAGGTACACCCACTCATGCATGTCTGTCACACAGAAGATGCTTTAGCTGAGAATAGAACAGGACAATGTCTTACTGTGAGGCGACAACGCTACTGCAGCAAAACCACCGCAGTATGACTCCAAATTCTTTTTTATATGACCCATTGCTCCTACTACTATTGAAACTGTCTGGGTATCCTTCTTCCACATTCTCCTGATTTCTGAATGCAAATCCTGGTATTTTATGACTTTGTGTCTGTCTGTATGTAGGACACTATAGTCACTGGGTGTAGCAATTTCAATGATCAACGCTACTTTTGTATTCTTTTCGTGGACTACTATATTTGGTTTTCTCACATCTGTTATTTAAACTGTTGGTAATGGGTGGTCCCATGCAATATAAACTTCATAATTTTCTATAATGATTTCTGGCTCATGTTTCCATTGTTTTTCAGTTACTTCAATATTATAATGTTTACACAATCCCCACTGCAATAGGCTTGCCACATTATTATGCCTTTCGGTATACAATCCTTCTGCCATTAGTAGATCACAACCAGCAACAAGACCATTTCCAGTTCTGTTTTACAAAACCTACATTTGTATCTTTCTCCTACATGTTCAATGGACTTTGTAAACCAGTGTGTACATAGTCTAGTATCTTGGGCTGCCAATATTAACCTTTCGACTTTTGGTTAAATGTTTAAGTTCCCCTCTTCATAACCATTTCTGTGTTTGATCCTGATCAACTTGAAGTTGTTCTTTGATTTTTCTATACTATATTTATGCATCTTCCACATTTCTTGCCCTCTCATGTGATCCTTCACCTTATATTCTTTCTTTTGTTTTTTGGCACATTCAGTTGCTGCCTGATTTTTATCTCCTGGTTTGATTTCCATTCCCACTTGACACTGATATGCCTCTGCTAAACTAAACAGGGTAGTCATCTTAGATTCATTCTGCTCATGTTTTAAAATTTTCACTACATTTGTGTCTTGTGAGGTCAGCAGATATGTATGCCGTCCAACAATTGTAGGTCTATACATGTAATCAATTCTGAGGAGGCCCATGCCTCCTTCAGAACAGGGAATATATAGTCTTGGTATGCACTGACTTTTATAAATTATTTTGATAAGCATGAAGCATCCTTCTTGTTTTCTTGTCCAAGCAATCCAAAACCTTTATGGGCTGGTAAATCACTCAAAAACTGCAAGTTAGGATAGGAAGAGCAAATTGCTTTATGGCTTGAACTTTGTTCCTAGATGTCAGTGCTGTTTTTAGTATTAATTTTAGCTTTTAAAATACACCTTACTACGTTTTATTCGCATTTGTTCATGTTTTATTATTGATCCTTCATCAATTACCAAATATTTATAAACTCCCTCTTGCTCGAGTTCTTTTACATCACAATCCTATCCCAAACTGATGTTTCCTTGGTGCTGCAGTTATCCTGCTTTAAAGGTTGTTTTTGCACATTTATCAAGACCAAATGACATTCTTATATCATCTGAAATAGTTTTGACTACTTGCAGTTGTGCTTTCAGTTCTTCATCTGATGAGCTACACAGCTTTAAATCATCCATAAAAAGAAGATATAGCCAAGACCTAATCTGTTAAGTAGACAGCTTAGTGGATAAAGGGCAAGACAAAAGAGCAGGACTGACAGAGAATCACCCTGGAATAATCTGTCCTTTATCATGGCTTAACTGCTGCTTCATGGTCAGTGTAATGTAATTGGTCAGTGTAGAGTATATTTTATATATTTTAAAACACTCTTTTATCCATGAGTGTAGGATACCTTCAAATGTTTTTTTGTAGTCTATCCATGCCATACATAGATTATTCCCCTTTTTTGCAGTTCTTCATTATAACTTTATTTAACAATAAATTATCCTTTGTTCTATATGACTTTCTTTTGTTACCTTTTTGTTCTATTGCCATGACTGAGTTATCTTCTAAATGAGTATAAACTTTGTCAGTCTCAATTCCAGTGTATAGTTTATACATCATTGGAAGGGAAGTCATTGGTCTATAGCTTTTAGGATAGCTTGCAGGTTCACTCTTAAGTAGGAGTATTATTTTTGCTGTTGTTAGCCAGGCTGGTGACTGTTCGGGGTGTGCATAAAAATAGCTGTTACTCCTTGCTAAATCTTCATGTAAAGTTGTTAATACTTTTAGCCAGATGTTAGATACTGCATCTGGGCCTGGATTTTCCAATTCAAGGCTTTTCTTAATTTTGCTTCAATCTCTCTGGCCGTTACTTCATCCCATTTCATATCCTGTATATATTCCACAGGATCTTCATAGATATTTCTCCAAAATGTAAATATTTCTTCTTTTTTTGGTGCTGTCACGGTTCCTTTTGCCTTGTTTCCCAATTCTCTATAAAACTTTTTTTGAGTCATCAGTAAATTGCTTATTTTGTACTTTTCTTTATATTTATCTGCATATCTTCTAAGTTTGTCTGCCTGTGCTCATATTTTTGGTGTATTATTTGCAACAGTGTATGATAGATCCTGATCTGTTCTATTACTGTGGATTGCTTTTATCACATCTATCTTCCTGAGTACTTTTGTTGATCTGTTCCCCTCTTCTATATTCTTCTAACAGTGACACTTATCTTAATTGCTTTATAGTTTTCTTTATTCGATACTGCCATAATGGCATTCAATTTCTATCCTTCCTTTCCCTTACTACCATGCATTTTTGTGGAAATAATTTATCTGTTACTAATTTAGTTGCACAGTGATACATCCTACTTACTCCTGTTATATTGTACGAATCTCTATGAACAGTCCTAATTACTGTGTTCATTTATTTTATAAAACTTCTAACTTTTTGGGTTTTATGAATTTCTGTAGCCTATTTCTTTAATTGATCTTAATATGTCTGTCCATCTCTATTAAATCAAGCAACTCCTGTCTTAGATAATTTTCTTCTAAACTGAGAGTACATTCTTTGTTCTCCATTTCCTGTGGGCACTCTATAGAAAGTTAAGGACCATTTTCCTGTGCCACATTCTTTTCAGTTTCAACCTGTGTCATCTGTTGCTCATTCACATGGGAATTCACTGGCCTGTCATTCCACAATTTGACTGCTTCAGAGTTGACATAATTTCTGTTCCCTCCCTTGGTGTACAACTCCAACTGAATGTTTGTACTGGTTTCCTATGGAAGGCTCCAAAGTATCTTCATATGGCAACTGATCAGATGTTTCCCACACCACTTGTTTCTCCTTAACTTGGGGATTCATTGCTCTATCCTGCTGTGATGTTATCAGAGTTAGATTTCCTACACTAAATCCTTCACTTCACAGGTAATCCATAACCTCGGTTTCTATTTCTTTAACTTCTCCATTACTAATTCTCTTTTCTACTTTTCCTCTTTGTTTTCTTATTTTTTGTATTGTTACATGTCCAGATGCATTTGCCTGTATTTCTCTTCAAATATCTGTTGTGCTGATTCTACACTGTCATTTTTTTCAGTCCTGGCATCAGTGTGCCTACCAAGATTGTACACTTTTTATCCTGGATCTTGTGCACCCAGACACCTTTTTTATTTTTTAACCTACTTCTGTCCATGATATGTACTATATAAGATACCGTCTTTATATTAGTGTTGTCTTGATGAGATTTTGTGAAAAACAGGGTCCACCTTATGAAGATATTCACCAGGTATGATCGAGCTGGACTTCCAGCAATACTACTCTGTTTTGCTTCCTGACTTATCATCTGTCCATTCAGAGTGTATGCTATGCAGGCTACAGGATGATATAGTTAATTCAGGCATTTCCTTCTGTTGTTATGATGTGTTATGAATTTGTGAAGGATAACAATTTATTAAGATAAACTTACTTGACTCCTCTGCTGGGTAGGACATACTTAATTTTATACTGCATAATGACAAATTTGAATTCATACCTACATTTTGTTATTATTGCAAGTGTGTAGTCGCAATAAATGCATAAGCTAGAGCCCATAATGGCAATGAAAACAGTAAGCCCATAATAGCTGGCTCCAGTCCCCCAGAATCTGATCTGAATAACTCTTAATTAAAACAGAATCCCACACCTCCAAGACTTCTCTCAAACTGCAGTGCTTACAATAACATCTTTCAAAGTATTTAGTTAGCATCACATGAATCATAGATACTGATCCTCTGACCCTCCACTATCAATACTTTTTTTCTATAAATAGCTTTTTTTATTTAGTGGTAGTATAAACAAAAATGTCATAAGTTCTTATAAAGAAAGGGAACACATTTAATCTTGTCCATTGTTTGTTTACATTTGAAAGTTATTCCAGGCTATAATAATAATAATAATAATAATAATAATAATAATAAATAAATACAAATAGCATTTACATCTAAATATGTGCTTAGCATGATAAAAATTCAGCACTGTGGCCTAATAATTGTCTGAAGTTAAAAATCCACACTTAATTTGATCCAAAAATAATTAAAAAACAATTCTTTGTCCATGTACACAGTTAATAGTTGTATATGGCTAACTATTTGCAGATGCAGTTGTTTCAAGACAGTTAAATGAATACTTCTTGGTCTAGATCTAGAACCAGATATTCATGTGCTTACTGTCTAAAACCTTTAGTAATGTTGTAGGAAGATAAAGTAGAATTCCCATGATGCAACCAGGACATGAATAACTTAAGCCTCTAAAAATATGCACAGAACATAAAAGAAAATATTACTATTTGTTATTATACTGCACTTATCTAAGGTGGGCCACATATCACAAAGGAAATAAATGCTGACTACAGATATACAAGAATACTCCTGGGCTATTTTAATTGTCAGTTTAACTTAAAACCAATTTGAGTCTTATATTTAAGTATCATCTAAATGAATGTCACCACTGGAGCTAACCAGCTAATTTGCTTGATAAGCTCTGGTACAAATCAATGTTTTATATGCTGGCACATGCATAAATTCCTTTATTCTGCAATCAGACATTGAGTAATTCAAAGGCTCCATCACAGACGATATATAGATCTGGTACAGATTTGAAATGGGAGAATTATATATGCGGTTACCCAGAGGGTTAGCTGTGCTGTGCTGAATGCTTCCACATCTTTGGCTCAGTAAATCAGAGTTGCCATGTTAATAGTGATAAATTATGGAATGCTATGTTTAATGAGTTCTTGTTTCACAGGGGAGATAAAAATTTAAGTAATCAGAAATGTATTATATATCATTTGATTTTTAAAATGCCATTCTTACCATTGGTACACATTTATTATTATGGACGGTTAGCAATCATATCCTAGAAAATGGAATACATTTCAACAGTCCAACTGAAGAAATAGCCTCCACCATATTACAATGCACCACCCAAAATAGTCATAAAAATAGCTGATGTGAGTGGTATGTTCCCCATGATTTGTTAATGCTGCTCTTAATAGGATTTGTTAGTGAAGGGAGGTGATCCATAACTGTAGGGGTCTTACCATATTGTAATATTTGAGTGAAAAGAGAAACAAAACAAAAAAAAAAGAATTGGACAGAATTGATTCATGTGCACAGTGCTTTAGGAAGCACCGATTATGTTCCAGAAAGCACTGCACATTAATAATAACACAGCTACATGCCTCCTTTTGGCAGTAAGTGTCTTTCTTATAACAGATTGCTACTATAAAGTTAGCCATATCTCAAAAGTGTTAGTAAATTATGTGATTAGTGTCAAGCTATTCTTTTTACTGTAAATGAATTGGGGAAAACAGCGTACACAAGAACCAATACAAGGTAAATCCCCATAAGTTACACAGTTTGTATGACTGACTAGTGCTACAGATTTGTATGATTTTAGTTTGAAACAGCTGACACTTAACACAAGTAACTTTTTGGATGAAGACATTATTAGTTGAACAACTATGCTGTAGAATAAAGTATCCTACATAAACAGCAAGAAACATTTTCTTATGTACCATCTATTTCTTTATTTTAAATTGACAGCATCCATTGTAAAACAGTGCAAGCCATGTATATTTTGTCTTTAAGTGCAAGCATATGAAAGAAAAAGTAAAAAGATGCTGTAGCACAAAAAATGTAACTATCATTCATAACATATCATGGGCATATGGGTATACTTCACAATTATTCAAACAACTTTTTGCAGATCTAGACAGATGGCCTTTTGTTTTTAGTTTTTCACTCAGATCCATTTTAGGAAAAGGATATATTCATTATGTGTATCATTTTATAACTAACAGCACATAAAATTGTGAGCTATGTAAAGATGGTATGTTGAATCTTTCAGTTTTCACTTCTTTAGGAATGACTACAGGAATTTGTAGATGATAACCTTGCTACAGAATTCCCTACTGCTTTTCGACAGCCAAAGGGACACAGCTGCACTAAGAAATTTAAAATCAATCAGCCTTGGTGAATAGCTATTAGCTGTTTGTGTGTGTGTGTGTGTGTGTGTGTGTGTGTGGGGGGGGGGGGGTCGTCAAAGTTCTTCACATACAATACATTAACAATTACCATGTGGTCAAATGGTTAAAGATTTACTATGTAGTTAGACTGAGTTTGCCATGATCAAAATCATCCTCCAAACCTGTAATGGATATATTGCCTTTTCTAGATTGTCCTTCCAGTGATAGAAGGATATATTTAGGATGTGAAGTTCTCAAACTGACTTACTTTGGGTTGTATGTTATTATGATAGTCTTCTAAGAATGAGACCCTTTTTCATATCTCTGGAAAGGTGTTTCCAGGTTGTAGTGTGAAATTTTCAATGGCATCTATTCCTGTTTGCTGTCCAAATACTGGGAAGCAGAAAAAAGCTAGTTCTTTTTCAGTGTTGCTTTCATCTGATCTTCTAAACTAGTAAAGCTATTTGTCCCCTAAGATGGGACCACTTCTCTGTGATGTGCTTAATGCCTGTAGTTTTAGACTCTAGAAGTTTTTAACGTTTAAGATTAAGTTTCTTTCACCCTCAGTATGTAAGGTAAGTTAGCAATATTTCTGCATATGATCTAATTTAAAGAGATTAACATGTTATTACTTTTCTCATCTGGACTATGATGACTCAATTTGTTTATGCTTGCATATGTCACTGATTAAGCTTGCCTCTTGTTTGGGGGCCATGTTTTATAAATAGTTCTTGTTATTTACTTTTTTTAATTTACAGAATGATTTCTTAGATTACCTGCATATTCCTAAAAATGATTTAAATCAGGTTTGTGTTTTTTTTTTATTTTGTGACTGATGATGAATTGAGGCCTCAGAGGGCATATGCTTCTAATACTACTACTACTCCAAGTACTCTGTAATGCTTCTACTATTCCAAGTACTCTGTAATACTATTACTACTCCAAGTTCTCTGTAATACTACTACTACTCCAAGTTTTCAAGCACAGTACTTGAGCTCATATAACCCTTTCATAAAGTTACAAATTCCAAAATAATTAGTATTATACACCTTTCATAAAATTAAGAATTCCAAAAAGTTAGTAAATATAGTTTTCTTGATTGAAAAGATAAGAGTGTTGCGGCTTTGCTTGTGGGTCTTAGGAATTTGCAACACTTTTCAGTACTCTGCATACGCACAGTACACTGGTTTCAATCTGGTACCAGTACCCACTCTTAAACAGATGCTTTGGCACATACATGCAAAACAGTACTGAAATTATGATTGCTGTGCATTCATGAGATATTGGAAAATGTATGTAATCAATTTTCTTGGCCGACAGCTGACTCTCAATGTACTTAAAACATGTTCTTGGCAAAAATTTGTTCAGACCATGCATTATAGAGGTACACAACAGAGCAGCATATAGATTTGACCATACACACAGGTATCATCCTGCCAGCTCACTTTTTTTACAAAATTCAAAGTTTGAGTTCCACACTCACATGGAAAATTTGCAATAATATTTGTGATTCAGTTCAGATTCAATTGCACCATTTGATAATGTAGTCATGCAGATTTTCTCATAACCTCAATTATTTAATGTCCGGTAATCTATGAAATGGTAATATTTTAAATATTTATAAGATAACAGAGACATTAAATTAGAATGCCTGCTGTGTCCTGAAATGCATCTGTCAAAACTGGTTTTCTAAACCACATCTCAGAGATATGTTAATATAATACAAATCGCAAGTTCTGCAAAGCAACTTGAAACACTATAGCAATTCTGATGAAGCTCAGCCTTGTACTAATACTGATTTCAAAACCACAAGCCATATCTTTGATGTTATATTTAATTCTGAATGCAGAAAGACCTATTTTTTGTTGTAATCAAAGTAATCTTGGCTGTTAGACTCATAATATCAGCAACAGCATTATTCATCCAGTAGCCATAAGCTTCCTGGTTATGTACAACAAGTGAGTTAATTCTACCTACTTTATTATATATATATATATATATATATATATATATCTATATATATATATATATGGTTCTACCTGACATAATGACAGTCCATAAACAAACCACACATAACCAATCTAAATAACCCGACGTACACAAACACTTAAAACCCCATACACTGCACACACCACAATAACAATTAAAACAAAACACATCCCCATTCGGTCTTCTGCATTGTCGGTGTAGAACCATATATATATATATATATATATATATATATATATATATATATATATATATATATATATATATATATACACACACACACACACACACACACACACACACACACACACACACACACACACACACACACACACACACACACACACTCACACACACACACACACACACACACACACACACACACACACACACACACACACATAGGAATAAAACCATTTTGCTTACACATATTATCTATTTTGCAAGAAACGCTAAGGTCTATCACTGATAGCTGCTAAAAGGGAGCCAATGACAAACTTAACACCTTCTTCAGTAGATCTGAGGAGACAAACAACACCTCATTAAAGAAAATACCCATAGACGGGGATGCCAAATTGCTATGTCTCTACCTGGAGGCAATCCGAAAATACCTAAGAAAAGTCCACCCAGGTAAGGCAGCAGGTCCTGTCATGATTTCAGGTTATCTACTCAAGGACTGTGCAGATCAACTGGCACATGTCTTTACTGATATCTTCAATTCATCTCTCAGACAGGCTAGTGTGCCAAGATGCTTCAAGTTTGCCATTATCATTCCTATGCCAAATAAGTCATCCCCAGTCACATTAAATGACTACTAACCCGTCACACTTGCACCGGTGATGATGAAATGCTTTGAAAGGATGGTCAAAGAAAATATATCCTCTTGTCTGCCTGTATCTTTTGATCCTATACAATTTGCTTATGGACCAAATCACTCCACTACAGATGCTATATTCCTAATATTATGTCACACCTTGAACCATCTTAAAAACAAAAATTGCTATGTACGTATGCTGTTCATAGACTTCAGCTCAGCCTTCAACACTGTAGTATCGCAGCAGTTATTGTCTAAACTAAGTCAACTAGGCATAGAAAATACACTGTGCAACTGGATCCTTAACTTTCTGACTGACAGGCCCCAAACCATCCAAGTTGGCAAGAACCATTCACGATGTATCACCTTGAACACAGGGGTCCCACAAGCCTGCATACTAAGTCCACTTCTTTTCACAAGACTGACAATGACTGCTCTGCAAAACATCAGACAAATCACATTGCCAAGTTTGCCAGTGACACCACCATGATTGACCTCATCAGAAATGATGATGAAGGGTCCTACAGTGAGGAAGTGAACCAACTCTCTAGATGGCGCACCAACAGCAACCTAGCATTAAATGTTGACAGAACAAAAGAAACTATTGTTGACTTCAAGAGGAAGCAAGGGTCCCAGCCACTCATCACCATTAGAGGTATGGCAGTGGAAAGGGTAAAAAAGCACAAAATTCCTAGGGAGTGCACATCTCAGATGACCTAAGCTGGGCAAAAAACACCTCCAGCATTGTAAAGAGATCCCAACAATGTCGCCACTTCCTCGAGACACTATGCAGAACAAACCTCCCCTCCCATATCCTCATGACCTTCTACAGAGATGTGGATGAAAGCATACTGACTAAAAACATCACAGTCTGGTATGGAAACTGTTCATATGCAGATCAAAAGGCATTACAGAAGGTTGTAAAGCAGGCCAGGAAAATCGCAGGATCAATCCTCCAGTCCTTACAGGACCGCTACTTTTGCAGATGCTATGGCAGGGTCATAAAACTGATGAGACAAGTATCATCCTGCACATGGACTCTTCCACCTCCTGTCTTCAGGAAAATGATACAGAAGCATCAGGTGTAGAACATCAAGATTCAGGTATAGTTTCTTTCCACAAGCGATCAGGCTATCGAACAACTAAGCTTAACAATGTCAACACTCCCTCAGTTTGTGAGAACATTATAAGTACAATATGATTGCCTTTGCTGTCATAGAATTACATTGTTTTATCTAATTTGTGCAATCTGAACTAAATTATTACTTGCACAAGTACAGGAATTGTTATAAATGGTTGTGGGTAAATTATCTGTGTGTGTATTTATATCTGTACTGTCTAGAATTTCTTCAGTTATATGCTTGCTTCACCCTCTTGTAAAAACTGTTTACAATGCACACAAGTCTGAAGCAACAAAGTTTAATCCAGTGATGCATTGCATTTGTTGATCTGAATGACAATAAAGCTGACTTTGACTAAAAGGTTGTCATGGATGGCAGGTTTGTTGATTTTAATCTTGGGTCCCTGATTTATCATGACATTGATGTAGAAATTCAAGTGTTGATAATTTCATAGCTAATTATCAGTGTTGATAATTTCATGGCTAATTGTTTAAGCAAAAAATGTTGTTTAAAAGGATTAGTGGTGGAATTCCCAAAAAGTAAAGGTAAAAAAAGGAAACAAGACACTAATGGTTGCGTTATAATTTGAAGTAAGTACATTGGCAAAGTACATGACCATAGCATGAAAAAAGTTATTAGACATTAATGTAACACTGTTAAAAAAGAAAGGCGAGGGCATCAAATATTTCCTTGTAGGTAGTCATAGTGAAGCATAAATACAAATGTAATTCACCAAAGGGGCACAACGTTTTTGCTGAGCTATCACTTCCATTAAAAAGGCACACATTCATGACAATTCCTGCAGCAACAATATATAGCATTACTCTTAAGTTTACAAGTTAGCCATTTTTCAGACAAAAACATTGTGACATTCCCATGCTGGGCCAGTAATCAAGGAGCCTGAATCCACATCACTGACGCTGGAGAGGGACATTCACTTGAAATACAAATGAATACACTCAGACTTTCCAGATGCAGACATCTCTGTATTAAGTGCAATTTCCCTTAAGAGCACACAAGGCACACACTCAGCCCAGGGTCTGGGTGTGTCTATCTGTCTTTTCCCAGGTGCCCAATAAGGATCCCCACTGGCACTATGAAACCAGTGCTTCGTGTCCCTGCCCCAAGTTGCTGACACACACACACACACACACACACACACACACACACACACACACACACACACACACACACACACACACACACACACACAAGCACATGCACACACACACACACACACACACACACACACACACACACACACACACACACACACACACACACACACACGCACACACACGCACACACACACACACACACACACACACACACACACACACACACACACACACACACACACACACACACATACACACACACACACACACGGGAAAGGCTGGTGCAGATTACCCACTCTACCAACTTTGCCCAGACTATAAGATAGATTCACTGCCACCAGTCAGTTACTATAAAAGAGTATCCAATTATGCTCAATGAAGTTAATATTAATACAAAAGGTAATGGTGACCAAAGAGCAAGGCTTTCAGGAGTGGCCAGAGTTATTACCATATAAATATGTGCAAATACTCTCAAAACTTAATATTTTCTAAAAAGGACCAGCAACAATGAAAAGTTTAAATATATTTAATAATAAATAATAAAAAAACATGAGAATTCTAAATATCGATTTACAGTAAACACCAGAGTTTCAGTCACAGGGAATATTAAAAATAACACAGAGGGAAAGTTGCGCAGTCACACAGTTACAGAAAAACAGTATTTAGCTAGTCTTACTATCTGTTCCTTATTGATTAAAAGAATTACTGTTCCTATTTACTAAATAGAGGAGGGCAAGATAATGTGGGTGAGTGGTCCTTGTCATATTTGAGACAGAATACAGAATGTCCTGAGACTTCAGTCTTAATACAAATGGTAATGTTGACCAAAGAGCAAAGCTTTCAGGAGTGGCCAGAGTTATTACTAAATAAATATGTGCAAATACTCTCAAAACGTAAATATTTTCTAAAAAGGACCAGCAACAATGAAAAGTTGAAATATATTTAATAATAAATAATAAAAGAATGTGAAAATATTAAATGTTGATTTAGAGTAAACACCAGAGTTTCAGTCACAGGGAATATTAAAAATAACACGGATGGAATATTGCACAGTCACACAGTTACAGAAAAACAGTATTTAGCTAGTTTCACTATATGTTCCTCATTGACTAAAAGAATTACCATTCCTATTTACTGAATAGAGCAGGGCAAGATAATGTGGGTGAGTGGTCCTTGTCAGATCCGAGACAGAATACAGAATGTCCTGAGACTTCAGTCTCCTCTAATATTGAAACATTATTTCTGTACAGAATGACATCACATACATCTGGTCCATCTGACTCTGTTTCCTGTACTATCCCCTATTACTAGATGTTGCCCGGGTTTTAGCACCTATGTTTTATCATACACACTGACAGACTCTTGCTCAGATGTAGTACAGCTGCTGGAAGTCATAAAACCATAAAACCATGCCACTCTTCTTACAGGAGCCTATTCTCTAGAACAGACATTGTGTCTCTGGCTCCATTCAAAACAGTGGGATAATATCTTTGTGGCTTAACCCATAAAGTAGTTCAATTTTAAGAATATTTTGCAAAGTCAGGTGGATTAAAATTAATCTCTTCACTTCCAGTATATTTTGTTACAATGTATATACATTTAAACACTTAAAATAATGCATGTACATCTCTTTTCCTTTCAGCAGGGCACACTGTTGATACATTTTAACACCAGAAAACATCACAAATACAGTTTCAGCGCAAGCATCTGTACAAATCAGTTTGATATACAAATGACATATAATTATTTACAAAATTCCATCTAGCTGTGCTGGCATATGTTACAAATCCACTTCCCTATTTCTCCTGGCATGGCTGGCAGTACCTCCTATCATCACAAACATAGAAGGACATTTTAACAAGCATTTAGAAATATAAGTGGCACAACAGGTAGCATACTTATAGAATACCAGAAGGTTAGAGGTTCTATTCCCACTCCACAGGTTGAATTGCTGGCACTGCAGTGCAGCATTGACGGGGCAGTGTACTCCTGAGTGTTTTGTCCTTCAGATGAGGCATTAAACTGAGGTCTCTCTTCTTTTTAATTTCTCCATATCATTTGGGTTTCTAGTACCATGATGGGAATGAACCCCATTCCTAAGTCAAAGTGTAATAGAAGTTTATGAATTAGTATAGTTTTAATCTTTGACATTAGCCAGAAATACCCTTTGCAGCACCCACAATGTACCCAAGAATGACTCCTTCTGCAATTCATACAGAGTTACATGTATGTATAACCTCAGTATGATTGTAAATTCTTTTTTATAAGACCCGTTGCTCCTACTACTACTGAAACTATATGGATATCATTCTTCCATGTTGCCCTCATTTCTGTCTGCAAATCCTGGTATTTTATGACTTTGTGTCTCTCTGTATGTAAGACAATGTAGTCACTGGATGTGGTAATTTCAATGATCAATGCTACTTTTGTCTTCATTTCATGGACTACTATAGCTGGTTTTCTCACATCTATTTTTTAAACTGTGGCTAATAGGTGATCCCATGTTATATAAACTTCACCATTATCTATAATGCTTTGTGGCTCATGTTTCCAGTGTTTTTCAACTACTTCAGTATTTTAATGTTTGCACAATCTCCAATACAACAGTCTTGCCACATTATTATGCTTTCAGTATGCAGTCCTTCTGCCATTAGTATATCATGACCAGCAACAAGATGTGCGAATGTTTCCAATTCTATTGTACAAAACCTACATTTCTCTCTTTCTCCCACATGTTCAATGGACTTTGTAAACCAATGTGTATGTAGTCCACTATCTTGGGCTGCCAATATTAACCTGTTATCTTTTGGTTTAAATTCACCTCTCCTTAACCATTCCTGTGTTCGATTCTGATCAACATGAGGCTGTTCTAAGTTTTCTATATTTGCAACCTTATTTATGCGTTTTCCACATTATTTTCCTTCTCATCTAATCCTTCTTGTATTCTTTCTTTTGTTTTTGGCACATTTAGTTGCTCTCTGATTTTTAACTACTTCTGGTTTGATTTCCATTCCCACTTGACACCTACATGTTTCTGCTAAATTAAGCAGGGAAGTCATCTTAGACTTATTCTCCTCATGTTTTAAAACTTTCACTCCATTTGGGTATTGTGAAGCCAACAGATATGTATGCAGTCCCACAGTTGCAGATCTATGCATGTAATCAATTTCAAGGAGGCCCATACCTTCTTCAGACTGGGAAATATATAGTCTTGGTATATACTGATTTTTATAAATGATTTGATGACATGAACCATGAAGCATCCTTCCTGTTTTCCTGTCCAACCGATCCAACACCTTTTGAGTCTGATCAATCACTCCCAAACTGTAAGTTAGAACAGGAAGAGCCAGTTGGTTTATTGCTTGGACTTTGTTCCTAGATATCAGTGCTGTTTTTAGGATTGATATTAGTCTTCTAAAATACTCCTTACTAAGTTTTATTTACATTTGTTCATGTTTTATTGTTGATTCTTCAATTTCCAAATATTTATAAACTCCCTCTTGCTCAGTTTCTTTTATATCACATTCTTGTCCCAAACCAATGTTTTCTTGGTGCTGCAGTTTTCCTGCTATAAGGTTTCTTTTGCACATTTATCAAGACCAAATGACATTCTTATATCATCTGAAGAAGTTTTGATTACTTGCAGTTATGCTTTCAGTTCCTCATCTGATGAACTATACAATTTTAAGTCACATGTAAAAAGAAGATGAGAAGTCTTTACACTTTGTTGTTTTCTGGGAGCCAAATTATAGCCATGATCTAAGCTGTTAAGCAGATAGTTTAATGGGTTAAGGGCAAGACAAAAGAGCAGCAGTGACAGACAGTCACCCTGGAATATCCACCTTTGAATTTTTATCCATTGAATAATAATTTGTCCTTTATCATGGCTTAATTGCAAAGTGATTTGCCACTGTTTCATGGTCATTGTAATATAATTGATCAGTGTAGTGTATATCTCATACATTTTTAAGCACTCTTTTATCCTTGAATGCAGGATGCTGTCAAATGCTTTTTTGTAGTCTGTTCTATTAAATGTCCTATTTGCTTGAGTTAATGGTAGCTCAGAAGGCTGTAAAAAAACTTCATGACACCTACTAAAAGGTGTAGGAGAAATTCCTGATGTCCTAGCTAAACTTCCCTGATAGTCAAAATACCATCACAGGGCTTCCTGAAATGAGACCACTAGTCCAGTGGGACTAACCTGGTCAACAAAGGATAAGTAAAAAAACAAATAAATAACAACATATTGCATATTGAATGACACAGAAATTAAACAACTGTGTTCCCCAATTCAACATTTTGTACATGGTATCACCCTTCTTTTTTATTTTTAAATAATGTCCACTTTCAGACTCTGCGATATAAAAGTATATGTATAAGGCAACCATTCTTCTTCTCCTGCTATTTAATTGTGCAGGCACAACACCAGTCTATTCTCTTATCCAAGTATTTCCCTGTTTTCTGATTTTATTCTGTCTTTAGTGTCTCCAAGCTATGCTGATGTATTAGCCTTATATCTCGCTTACTTGTTTTTCATAGTTTCTTACATCCCTTTCTCACCCTTGACTGTCACCCCTTAGCTCATCATTTAGCCCCATCATCCAAGCAGCCACCAAGGTTTTCTGTTTAGTCTAGCTGCCATTAAACATTAATGCAATTCTGAGATGCATGCATTATCCCAACCTAAACATGCATGCATCTCCTGAAGTGGTACATATGTTGTTCAGAGAGCATTTATCTTTGGTGATTTCTGCTGCATCTCTAGCCATTGGCCTTGCAATGGCCCAAGCTACCTTTTCACTCCAGGATGGGTAATCCTGTTAAAGCTGATCTGTCCAATTTACACTTGTCTGAGCTCAGTTGACAAGGCTGTTAGTCAAAATTGGGTCAGCGGGTCAAAGTTAGAGCTCTATAACTCTGCACCACAGAACCAGCAGTGTTGTACAATGTCTGTAACTATAGTTATAAGAATCATTCATTAGTGCTCTATCACTTGACTTCAAAGTAGAGACTTAGGTGTCTTAGTCATCATCATCAGGATCACTGGGATTTTTTTATTTGTATGCCCTGCTTATCTCCCTGATGCAATATCCAGTGTGCAATGAGATAATATCATGGCATCACACCTTCAAGTTCTACATTTCCTTCTCAAGTTATTCAGGGTGATTTCTAAAATTTATAATAAATACCTTTTTATATATTATGCCACATGATTAGTTGACTGTACCTGAGAAATGTCATGCCATTATTGATATATATTTCAATATCAGGCTCTATGATTTTAAGAAACCTTGCATATGGGCACATTTTCAGGAGTGTCATGCCTAATTAGCTGATAAATAGACGTGTGACTACATGGAGGATGTGGTCCATCATGGTTCAAACTGCAATGCTGTAGAAGAGAAAGTGAACATTTAATAAGTCTGCCCATTTCTGCCCTTCCAGTAATGATAAGGTATACAAATCCATGATGTTCTCAGTTCTTTGCTGTCATAAGTCATGTGTAATTTCTTCCTGGGTATACAGTGTATCATCAAGAGAAGTCTTAGTTCTCTGTAAGTAACCATAGTATTCGGCAAGGCAGCTATAAGTCTGCTTTTAATATAAAAGTCCCAACTCCTAGTACAATTAACTTTAATTTCCAAAGCCGCACTGTTGCTTTATAAAAACTCGTACTATGGTGTTTGCCTGTAGACAAAGCTTTCTGGTATTTTTAAGGATTGTGCTAAGATAAAAAGGTGCAGACAAATCTTAGAAAAAAATAATTTGCAGGCAAGAAGCAAGTCTCTATTGCTTTACAGATAAGGGTTGTGAGACTCATGGGTCTATATTTTATAACCTCAGTATGTTAACCTTGTAGAGTGGGATGAATACAGCAGTTGTGATTATCCCGACTAAAACACAAAAGGACATTGAAATACTAATAAATTTGGTCTACAAAAGTAGAACACCATGCCATTCCTATAGTTTTCATTCCAATGTTTCACTTCAGTTAACACATGTGGGTTTATATGTTGAAAGTGGCTACTGGTGTGTAACGTGGAAGATTTTACTGGTATGTAAATGCAGATTTTGGGCACTTACACTCAAGGACTAACATGAGTATGGTTATTTGTCTTGTTTATTTAATATTTTTCTGAAAGGGAAATCAGTGTGACAAATTAATTGACCAGTCATTTCACTGAAAAATCATTTTATGTAATAAAAATTCACAGAAAACCTCACATAAAGGAAATGAATCTGAAAAGGGTGCTTTTGAAGAGGGGAAGATACCCTGCACCCCATGAACTTAAGTTAAATATGCTGGCTCTGCTGTTATACTACCGGGGAAAAAGAAAAAAAAGAACTCATATAAAGGAAGCTCAATGCAAGAAGCTACACAAGAAGTCACATTCCTTATAGTTATTCCTAACTCTAAAAAATATAGGTATCTGTGTAGTTACTGTAACATGGTTTCAGAATTGCAAAAGCATCCCTAGAGTGCCATAGTTCCACTCTTTCAGAATCAATGATTCAAAGATTCAATTAAACTTTATTGTCATTTAGGAAACACATGTGCAACCAAAATGAAATTTCGGGTATCAGCTCATCATCAGAGTACAGAGGCACTTTACGTATAAAAAGAATAAGACACGACATATACACAACTAGTCTAATACTCCTAATAACCTATTTCTAGTCAGGTAAAACTACCCCTACATATAAACCTAAACATATGAACAAAGAATACTGTACACAGAAAAAGAGAAAAAAAGCAGATCGTCAGTGTTAAAAATGACAGTGTTATTCCCAAGAAGCTAATTCACCTCTAGACTCTTAAGGCAGGACAATAACCTTGAACTTTTCAATACTCTTCTCATGGTAAATAAATCTTCACACCGTATTATAGTCAGTTACCAACCCCCTCCATGTTATCTGCAGCCCATGAAGCATATCTAAACAAGCTGACATCCCCTTTCTTGAACCTAACACTATTCTTTTGGGGCACTTTTACTATCCTTCCATTAATTGGCAAACTTACACTATCACAAATAAATATGCACACAGATTCTTTGGTTTCATTAATGCCAACTCCTTAAACCAACTACGGGTTCAAATCTATTGGATCTAGTAGTCACCAGTATAGTCCTCCCTATGCGCAACACCAATAGTTATCACATCGCTGGTCAAATCTGATCACTGTTCTGTAACACCCACTATGACTGTAAAACCTGATTCACTACAAAACATTTCTCTCTTCTGTATTTTAAGACAAATCTACTCCAGTTAACTAATGACCTGATGAAATTTAAACTTGCTTGCAATGACCCATCGTGCATGCTGTCATATTTTATAATAATCTCTATGCCCACCTCAATGCATACATTCAGGTATCAGTCACCATAAGACACAAATACAATACCAAATTCAGTAATAAACCCCCAATGGTGGAACCCTAATATAAACAATCTATACAAGCCTGCAAGAACAAACTTAATACCCAATTGCCTATTGAAAAACTCAAAAAGGTCAACAGAAAACTCAGAAGCAAAATGAAATCTTCCAAATGCAGGTATAGCTTGAAAATTGCCATGTATGCTAAGGACACCCACAAAGCTTTCTTCATTTATGTCAGAAAGCTTTGAAGTAAAGCCCAGCATTGCAGAGAGCTAATAAATAACAACACATACTCATCTCCTGAGGACAAGACTAATATATTAGCATACAAATTCAGTCAAACTTTACTCCCATACTCCTTCCATACTCCCCCATATCTTTCCCCACATATTAGCATACCCACACCACCCCCTCTATTTACTTCAGAGTAAGTCCTGAATGATAACTGCAAGTCTAGGGGTTCTGATAATGTGCCAGGATGGTTTCTTGTCAGCACCAAACAATATCTCATAGACTAGTTACTAAGCCTCTTCAGTCACTTTTTCAATTCATACTAGAGGTGAGGAGAACTGCTGGAGTCATCCAACTCCACAGAGTGGAACCCACTGCTGACATTATCTTTAAAGAGAAGGAGTGCACCATTATGCAACTTATTAACAAGGATACAGGCAGTTTGCAGTCCCATTACACAAGGCAGTTCTGTTTGTTGAAGGCAGATTCTGATTCCCGAACATAGTAGACTCTTTTGAGAAAGTCAGACATGCATTTGATAAAGGCATTTCAGTTCATACTTAATAGTTGAACCTTACCAAAGCCACTGATACCATCTCACATTCTGGCGTTACTGATAAACTAATTAATCTAAATGTAAACTCTTATGATGCTCACTGGATAGTAAGCTGGTTTACTGACAGAACCCAATCTATTTTTGCTGGAGTTATGTTCTCATTGCAAATAGTAGTTGACAATAATGCTTCACAGGGATCAGTCCTAGGGCCACCCATCTTTCATAGTTACTTAATTGACATGAAGGCCAGCATCATGGGCTTGTGGCTAGCCAAGTTTACAGAGGGATGCAAATTTAGAACCGTTATAAGGATATTTCCAAATTCTCCTGGAAAGCCCAGATAACACAAACAAGTGATGCAGAATTGATTTCTTTGTCAAACCTAGACATTCATACTTGCCAGATAGGTGATATCCCTTTGAAAATTGGTGCAGTCATTAAGGATCTGGGCACTTTCTTTGACAATGAACTATACTTTGATCGCTATGTATCCACTGTCATTAGGAGATAGTTTTGTCTACCCAGTCTGATTGCCATGGCTATATAGATCTAAGGAAGTCATCATCCCACTGTACTCATCTCACACAGAGTTTAATGCTGCCTATGATAAGTACTTTTCTCAGCATATGATTCAGCTTGAGAGACCATAGTATTTTTTCACTAACATAATCAAGGGTAAGTTTTCATCACACTGTACCTAATGGCCAAAGTACTCTTGCTATGTTTTCTGTTTCCTATAGACTGTTGAGAGAGGACCTCTGTCTAGCCTGCACAGCCTCCAAGGATCCAGTCATGCGTGACCTGCTGCACAAACAAAATACCACCATGAACACCCCTTCAGCAGAACTAAACTTTTCAATGAATCATAAACAGGACCTATTGATGAGAGATATATTTCCCAGAGAATCTCTGCTTTATGAAAAAGACTTCCCTTAGATGTAAAGCTGATGATTGTTTATGAACTGGGTTCTTATGGCTTGGCTATAAATGATCTACCAATACCCTGGTATTAATCTATGAACCTATGAACCTTGCCTGTGGTATATGTTTTTCACTGCAACTGGGTGTTCAGATCAAACTCTGATGTGCTATTTAATAAAAGAATGAGACAGTTTGTTATTATTTCTGCATTCTCTGCTCTTTTTTACATTTGAATAACCATGAAATAGTAATAACAAATTAAGGATTTGAAAAGGAAGGTATGCCCACCAAATGCAGAGGTGAAGTGGGGCTTGATCCCCCTAAAACATGAATTTTACTTTGTGAGTGGTTTGATTCCACAAAAGACTACTCCTTTGGGAGTATATGCATTTTGCTGTTATGTATTCTTCTGGCAAAAGGTCTACATACATACATACATACATACATACATACATACACAAAATATACACAATACACACACACACACACACACACACACACACACACACACACACACACACACACACAAAAACATACAAAATACACTTACATGCAAACACATGCACAACAGCTCAGTAACACACACACACACACACACACACACACACACACACACACACACACACACACACACGATAGTAGTGAGTATCATAACATGAGTTTTTAATCAACATGACATAATCTTAAGTAATTTCAGTTTTAATGTTAGAGGTTCATTTAGTTGTCAGTTTTTGTGGTATTCATCACTTTATCTCATTTTCAATTCACCATTTCCATATCCAGTTTTGCAGTGATAATGGTTTGCTTTATTGTTTCTGGATTAAAAATCTATTTTTGCAGAAATATCTTGGGAGAGAGAAAGACAGACAGAAGAGAGGGAATAAAATATTGACAGGCAGATGGATGTGTGTGTGTGTGTGTGTGTGTGTGTGTGTGTGTGTGTGTGTGTGTGTGTGTGTCTGTGTGTGTGTGTATGTGAGTGTGTGTATGTGTGTCTGTGTGTGTGTGTGTGTGTATGTGAGTGTACATGTGTGTACATGCACATGTGTATGCATGCTTGCATGTGCGTGTGTCTGCACATATGTGTGCATGTGTATGGGTGCGTGTGCACATGTGTGCGTGGGTGTGGATGTATGTCTGTATGTGTGGACATTTATAAACACGTCTGGAATGTGCCTGTACATGACAGTGATTTTCATCTTCAGTAAAGTAATCATGTTTTTAAATTCTCTTTTCTCGGTTATAGACAGCTGCCTATTTTCTTTCAGACTATTGCATATGTAATCCTTTATTTTATTCATTGTTTTCCTTTTTAACAATGACTAGTCCATCTAAGATGTAGGAATGTAAGAAAACAGTCCCAGACCACATCCAACCTCTCACATTCTGAGCTGTAATTGCTGGCTTAGCTTGAATCACACTCATCACATTTCAGCTGGAATATTCCTCTGTAAAGTGATCTTTCCCAACTCCTTTCACTCATCATAGCATCAAAACCATAGCTACTCTACTTTTCAGCAAAGCACTTACAAATGCCTTTTAAAATCAGTAAAGCTAAATTTCCTTTTGGAAAAAGACAAAGAGGTGGTTTTCACATGATAGCCTTTCCTGTCATCTGTATACCATGAGTTCTAGCTATTTTTGTTAGCAACTCTTTCATTTTGGTTTGCAGTTCTTTGATGTTCATCCATAGAACTTCAGGTGATTCTAATTAAACCAATGTTATATAGAAGGAAATTGAGATCAATTTGGAAATTACAAAGTTAAAAGTCTTTCATTGTTGTTTATTGTAATCACTTAAATATGCTTAGCACTTGGTATTGTTAGCATATTTAAGTATACACACATCATAGATGCAGAGTTAAAAATCATTTCAAAGGTAAAACATGAATGCCTTTTTGACAGTTATTATAATTTCCAAATGACAAAAATATGGTCATATATTTTAATTAAAAGCAGTTAGATTTTTTTCAGAATTCTTTAAATAGCAACAGATGAGGTGAAATTAGTGTAGTTTGCTTTAGCTGTTTGCTTATTACACAAAAAAGCAATAGACTTCTGGGACATTATCTTTCCAACAAAGAGTATTATCATCAAAGAAAGCTACAAAAACATAAGGCGTGCCTTTAAAAAAATAAAGAGAGTGCATACTGACAACTATGGCTGGGAATGTGACATAAGCCCTAGCATTTTACATAAAAACAGTTGCCCACTGATCTTATTGGAGGTCTACCCAAAAGCGTCAGACAAGAATCTATTCAGTAAATCTTTAATGTTTGAAGTTTTGATTCCACTTTGGCTTTCATATAAACCTCAGTGTCACAAATGGCTAATTTTACAGCAGTTTAACTAATGTTCATTTGCAAACGTAAGAAGCTGCAACCATTAATTGACTGCATTCCTTGTCTCACCTAGTGTAATATAATATGCTGAATATAACATTTATGTCTTTTTTAATTAGCTGTCATTTTGAAATTGAATAGTGTACGAAAGTGAGAAAATGGATTGTTCAAGTTTTCTATTGTTGTTTTCTACATCATCTTACAATACAAATGCCACACTTGGGTCATTAAGAAAGATTTTTCATTGCAATACTCACTTAAAATTATATTTGTGAATATAAAAATAAAGTCCCATATACGCCTTTTTGGTTTACATTTGTCTAGAATAATTAGCTTCAGCAAAGAAGTTTCATATTTTGATTAAATTGTATGAAGCACATGCACTATTGGTCACCCTTAGATTTTTAACCAAAGACTAAGAAAATACCCCCACTAAAATCTGATACATCTTATTAAGGAGTACTCTTTGAAGAAAGACGAGAACAAGATTAAAGGACAGCAGGCTGACATGAATTTTATATTTTACTGTGTAGTTTCAGACATGACTGACACTGTATGGAAGCTTAGGGAAGGGAATAAAAGTGATGAGATTAATTCTGTGGTCTTGGGTTTAAATCCCTCAGTCTCCATTTGCCTTTTGTTTGACTCTGAACAAGTCATGGTCCCTGACTACCCCTGAAAAAAGAAACGTACATTAATGACTTTGCCCATCATGTTCCCCTTAAAATGGATAGAGAAGCAAGGGCTGATCTTATCCTTTTGAAGTACTAAACTATGAAGTCTACATTATATTCTGCTTCATATATATTTATTAAATGTTAGTTATCCACCCTCCAGTTTCATCTGTTGCTCACACATCTACACTAGTCTTTAGATATGCACCGACTTTAAACAAGCACCCAGGGTTTAAGCTCGATATATGATGTACATATGTATAACACATTTCTCTCACACTTTTTTTACTGTATAAGCCGGTGATGGTACCCATTTACCTCTCGGGTTAATTAGTTTCCCCAATGACAATCTCTTATCTCCTTCCTTAAGTTTATTGCTTCAGACTAGATTTGTGCTATATGCGTTTTGAATCTCTATTATTTTCATGTTATACTGTATGTTGCAATACCAATTTTGTATTCTGTACTTTATTGTATTTTCTGTTTTGAAGCTCCTGTGTTGCTATTTTTCCACCTCAGCATGGAAAATAAGTCTCACCACTTTGGCTCTTGTGTTAACTTAGGTTTAAATGTATCTGGAAGAAAATATCACACTTGAATGCCATAGTCAATATTCCCATTAGGTAGACAGCAGTTTCCAATCTTAGTTCTTCAGTAAGCATAATATTTTTCTTTTTAATAATTAAAGATTATATTAGTATAAGACTCCATTTGGTATTTGTTATGAAAACCTGCAGGCACCTCAATTCTTATTTTAAGTGTCACAATCTTGCAGAATATGAAAGCACCAGCTTGATGTTATGTTTGTACAATAAAGCTTACTAGAAATGCATAAAGATTAACAGCATGCAGGACTGATATACCTGGTTAATGTCTTGTTTGTGGTGTTTTTACCTTAGATATCAACACAGTTGTCATGGAAAGTGACTTATTAACATTACTTGTATTTCCATCTATTATCACTGCTGGATGTTAATAAATAATGATTTCAATGAAAAGAGGCATTGTATTTTCATAAATGATAAATGTATGCTTGTATGTATGTATTTATTTGCTCTTTTTACCAGGAAAGTCCATCTGGGAACTGAAATGCATATTTGCAGCAGAGGGCTGGGATAAAAGCTCAAAACAAGGATAGAAATACATCTTTGACAATTTAAAAGGAAATGGTCAACAAACATTGTTTAGAAAGCATATCAGAATAAGGAAATACATGTTTGCAAGATATTGTGAGTAGAATAAAAATATTACATTAATACACTTGTATAGTATCCACAGTGAACAGGACTGAATACTTCAAACTATAGGTGTGGTATGGGTTGTATAATTTAATAGTTGCCAGGTGATATCATAAGGCAGATATGAATTGTTGCAGGTTATTTAAAACCCTGATGTGGTTTAGTAGTTTGTTCCATGCCTTGGTGACAGAAGAGTATGCAAAATAATTATTATGTTTATTAGCAAAAGTTAGTTCAATTGGACTGAATATTGTAAGAGGTGAATAAAGATCCACAGAGATGTGTACCTATGAAATACTTCTTAGTGGTATATTATCATGCACCATATGTGGATTCAAGGAGGATGATCCCACTGTCTTTTTCTCTATGTTTTCCCTGTCATCCTCTCTTTGTAAAAACACCATGCCGTTTTGATTTATAAACAGAGTCTAACATTAACCTTTGAGTCTGTTCTGGACAGATCTCTCCTATACACGAAAGCCCAGAAAGTGCCAAAGCACTTAATGGCAGAGAATGACCCATTTGGTATATGGCATACTATGCACCCTAGTCACACAATTATTTCCTCCACATTTAGCTCATGGAGAACTAGATTACTGATTTGTTTCCAATTCACTACTGGAAGAAGTTAGTAGGACTACTTGTATATGTTGCCACTGCAAAGACAATGAGGCTATACTGCTCTCAGTCGACCTGAGTCTTGATTAGAATGTTGACTGCTCACACAGTAAACACCAAAACCATTAAGGCTACAACTTCAAACCTCTACAACATTGAACTACTGAAAGTTGTTGCTTCTCTGAGATTGCAGTATACCAGGGAGTGGGGTTTTTCCATTTCCCAGCCATAGTGCGATTCCGGAGTTGTTATATATAATTAGTAGGGGTATAAGGGTGCAGACCACCCCATTGGAGCATATGGGGGCATGTCACCCCTGAAAAAACATTGTTTTAGATGTTGTTTCCAGTTTTTGATGTTCCAGGGTTTCGACATTCTGGGCTTAAAGTTTTCAATATCAGCTATGTGAGCTATATAATATTGTGATATAGACCTGTTGAACTGTTAGGCAAATGCCATTCTGCAGACCACGGATTAATTTTCTAATTATTAATATTGTGCAACCTTTTCTTGAGTAAAATGCAACTGGAAGTTTGTCCCTTTTTGTTTTATCGGTGAGCTTAAAAAATGGAAATGTCAGCCAGTTACACAACATCTAAAACTATAATATATGTGAAGATGGACCAAAAAAATGGTTACACCAGAGCATGATCTGACCACAAAATATGGCATATGCCAAGCTAACCATTTTACTAATAGGAAAACCATAGATTATACCAAAGTATGAAAGCAAAAACTGCCATAGGAAGATAAAGTGATCTAATCTGCTCTTCTAAATACAACTTTATAATATAGGGCCTGTAAAAATTATGTTGCAGTATTTGAAGACCTAATAGGGAAGCCGCGATGGTACAGCAGTAGAGTTTTTGCCTCACAGCAAGAGGTTATCCTGTTCAGTTCATGGCTGGAGTGCCTTCTGTGTGGAGTCTGCATGTTGTCTCCGCGGTCGAGTGGCTTCCGAAAGACATGTGTGAATGGGTGTACCTTTGCTGAAGGTTGGGCGTCGGGCTGGCAACTCGGCACCAAAAAAAATCTACTGCTAATCATTAGCAGACTGGAGTTCCGCTGTGGTGACCCCTAACTGGGAAAAGCCAAAAAAGACAAACAAAGACAAACATTTGAAGACCTAATAGGGGAATTCAGTCCTTTTTCTCATACTGGAACCTTCTGGCACTTTCATCAGATGATTTTAAATACCTTAACTTCCCATCACATTGCAGAAAATAAAGGATGCAATAACAAGCCTTAACTTCCCATCACATTACAGAAAATAAAGGATGCAATAGCAAGCCTTAACTTCCCATCACATTACAGAAAATAAAGGATGCAATAGCAAGCCTTAAATTCCCATCACATTACAGAAAATAAAGGATGCAATAGCAAGCCTTAACTTCCCATCACATTACAGAAAATAAAGGATGCAATAGCAAGCCTTAACTTCCTATCACATTACAGAAAATAAAGGATGCAATAGCAAGCCTTAACTTCCCATCACATTACAGAAAATAAAGGACGCAATAGCAAGCCTTAACTTCCCATCACATTACAGAAAATAAAGGATGCAATAGCAAGCTTATTGTCCTGAAATTCCTGTGGGTCAGTAGGCATCATCATCATCATAGTAAGTTTGGCTAAGCATACAAAACCTGTCCTTGTGTATTTTCTTGATATCGTCTTTACTAAAGACACACCTTAAACTATGAAGCAATCTTTTGATTGATAGGTTTATGCAAGCTGGGTAAAGTGTGTATATGGTCACTAATTATAGATAAATATAACTGATTAACTGTGAAGCCAAACTATGCCATAAATATGGACTTCCAGATTTTAGTTATGTTTCGGCCATCTCAGTAGACCATACCAAGCAGGTCTTGTTTAAAGGCAAAACCAGTATGGATCACTTTAGGGATAATGCACGTTTGGGCATGGGGTTAACAGAGATTTTACCCAAGGCTGTGTGTGGTTTGATCATGAAGATAGAGCAGACAGCAACTGCCTGTATCTCTGAATCACAGTCATACCTCTCAAGTGTCTCTGATTTTCCTGAATGTACCTGACATTTGTCTCATTTTCTTTCTTGTTTTATCTTCTAGTAAATCAGGCGGGATTATAGTCAGTCAATAAAGCAAGACATTAGAGCTTCATACTTCTTACAGATTCATAGAGTCATAGACTGTTACAAGACAATTGACCCAAGGGGCTTCCTAAGCCTAGCCAAGTTTTACCGAAAGAATAATGATGTCCTGTATCCAAATAGGACATTGAGGACCAGGCCCAGTGTAAATATTTTATTCCCCATCCACTTATCTAGGTTGTGCTTAAACTGGGTAATAGACAAACTCAGCTTCACATGGATGGGAAGCCTGTTACATAGGAGATGCAGTCGGTGTGATACATATGTGTCTCTCCAGCATGTTCTGTGTTCTGTTTATGTCACAGAAAAAATTCTGGTCCCTAGACTTTATATTTCTGGTACTCTTTGACTTACAAATATGTAGGAAATTCATAAGTGTGAAGTTTGATAATGCCTTCTAAGCCAGGCATAGATCACCCCTCAGTAATCTATAGGAGACTGAGTAGAGGGAAAGGGCTTTAAGGAGTTCTGCATATGGCAGGTTTGTTACATCATGTATACTTTTTGTAAGGAATCTTTGAGTTCTCTCTAGTTACTGCATATGCCTTGTTAAGTACATACCAAAGAGAACATTGTACTGTATGATTGGTCTGATAAGGGCAGAGGACAGTGGGATAATGACCTTCTTGGACCTAGAAGCCATGCCCTTACTTATAAGTTGTGCAACATAAAATTATTTCCTCACCTCTGTGGCCACATGGTGGTCAAAGGTAAGGCTACTGTCTACATACATACTCAGATCCCTGACCACTGGGTCAACTCCGAGGGGTGCATTATCAACATGGTAATTAGCTGGAAAGGTTGCTTTCCCAAAGGGTACAATTATGCATTTATCACTGAGTTTAAGACCATGGCTTTGAAACCATTTTTATTAGGAAAAAACATGTTCATGTAAAATCAGCTGTTTTAATAACTTTTGAGTGAACTGAGTCAAATCTTGCTATGTCAACCAACTTAAAGGCAAGATTATGGCATCCAGGTCCAAGGAAGTTATAGTACCAGTCTACTCAGCCCTTATTAGACCCATCATTTAGTACAGTGCCGCCTTTGGCATGCATCTCATCAGATGCTTGGGGAACGCCCATAAAGGTTCCTCACCAGAGTATCCAGGGCATGAATACCATATCCTGCACAGATTGCTTAAAGGTTCTGTCTCTGTACTCACTATCTTACTGGCTCCTGAGAGGTGATCTATGCCTGGCTTATAAGATATCCTCAGATCAGCTCTGATGGATCTTTTGCACATCTGCAAAGCAAATAGCACTATAAACACTAGTTCCAAGGATTTTAGCTTCATTTGTGATATAAATAGAACATGCCAGAGGGATATATAGGTGACTTAAAGGATTCCTGTGTTATGGAATAGGCTCTGCATCCATGTGAAGCAGAGTTCATCCATGATTCTATTCAAATGAAACCTTGACCATTGGATGGTAAATCACAAATTCACCCCTGGTCTGGCTCCAATGTCTCTGATGGACAGAAGCCATCAGTATGTATAATGTTTCTCCAAATAACTCCCCCCACAAACAAATCCCTTAGCTGTCTCTTTACTAACATCCTCCTCTTCTAAAGGATACCAAAGTTACTCGGGGACAAAATTGGGTTGGGGTGCATTGGATTGGGGTGCATGGCTAGACTTATAAAGGGCCTAGTGTTCATTAGTCTAGTACCAACCTATGATCCTATAATTGGAGTAATATTTGGAAAAAATATCTTTGATTTTCTGTCTTTGTCTCGATTGCAGTCTCTACCATCTTACTGCCATCTCTCCTCCATGCTGCCCCAATCTTAACCAGAGTTCAAGTTCACAACTGCCCAACATTGTGCAGTTTTATAATAAATTAGCCAAATATAAAGTAAACTATAAAATAAAATAATATATCACTACCTAGTCCTCAGAAAAACTGGTTAGAACTGTTACATCACCTAGTTCTTTTTCAGCTAACTACAACATATAGACTTCCCTTAACAACTTAATACAGCACTAATCTCCCAATAAAATTTTATGCTCTAGAAAAATTCACCAATCCATGGATTGAGCAGGCTCAGTACCGTGCCCTTGGCGTCTCTGCTAGTGACTGACCTCTTGGTGGAGGTGGCCTCACCTATTTTGACCTAGGTTCTATCAGTGAAACAGTTGTCTATCCAACGGGTGATAAAAGGGTTTATACCTGAATTACGGAGCTTGTCTATAATGCCTGAGTGGGGTATTGTATCAAAAACCTTGACCAGGTCAAGGTAAGCTGTGTGCACAGTCTTACCTTCATCCAATGCTTTGGTGACCCCCTCAAAAAATCCACCAGATTTAATTCATTACAGTTGAGTGTACCTCCGGGCATTTCGGCAGTTAACTACTACTGATGCCTCTAGGCATCAAATAGTGCTTGTTGATATTTGCATTAATATTTCCAAAACCATGGTACATACAAGGTATCAGAAGGTTTTATCTTAAAACATACAAGATGGCAAATGCAATTTTAATGATATTTGACCTCTGTCTAACACAGCTAAACAGATAATGACAATTATTTATACACTATTTCTATTGTAACAGTTTTCATATTTCTCTAAATACCTCAACATTCAGATAGCATAGATAGAACTGCATAGTCTCATATGAAAGCTCACAGCTATATGAAGAAAATCCTACTGCCAGTATGTGTCTTGCATGAATAGTTACTGAGATATCATAAACTGTTTACACAACTTTACAACATTAATATTCACTGCATTTATTTTGGCTTATAAAATCCAGTTGAAAGCATCAAACTGAATGAATGCCACCAATATAAATATTAATGTATCCTGACTAGCTTGTCACTACCATCTTACTGCCATCTCTCCTCCATGCTGCCCCAATCTTAACCAGAGTTCAAGTTCACAACTGCCCAACATTGTGCAGTTTTATAATAAATTAGCCAAATATAAAGTAAGCTATAAAATAAAATAATATATCACTACCTAGTCCTCAGAAAAACTGGTTAGAACTGTTACATCACCTTGTTCTTTTTCAGCTAACTACAACATATAGACTTCCCTTAACAACTTAATACAGCACTAATCTCCCAATAAAATTTTATGCTCTAGAAAAATTCACCAATCCATGGATTGAGCAGGCTCAGTACCGTGCACTTGGCGTCTCTGCTAGTGACTGACCTCTTGGTGGAGGTGGCCTCACCTATTTTGACCTAGGTTCTATCAGTGAGACAGTTGTCTATCCAACGGGTGATAAAAGGGTTTATACCTGAATTACGGAGCTTGTCTATAATGCCTGAGTGGGGTATTGTATCAAAAACCTTGACCAGGTCAAGGTAAGCTGTGTGCACAGTCTTACCTTCATCCAATGCTTTGGTGACCCCCTCAAAAAATCCACCAGATTTAATTCATTACAGTTGAGTGTACCTCCGGGCATTTCGGCAGTTAACTACTACTGATGCCTCTAGGCATTAAATAGTGCTTGTTGATATTTGCATTAATATTTCCAAAACCATGGTACATACAAGGTATCAGAAGGTTTTATCTTAAAACATACAAGATGGCAAATGCAATTTTAATGATATTTGACCTCTGTCTAACACAGCTAAACAGATAATGACAATTATTTATACACTATTTCTATTGTAACAGTTTTCATATTTCTCTAAATACCTCAACATTCAGATAGCATAGATAGAACTGCATAGTCTCATATGAAAGCTCACAGCTATATGAAGAAAATTCTACTGCCAGTATGTGTCTTGCATGAATAGTTACTGAGATATCATAAACTGTTTACACAACTTTACAACATTAATATTCACTGCATTTATTTTGGCTTATAAAATCCAGTTGAAAGCATCAAACTGAATGAATGCCACCAATATAAATATTAATGTATCCTGACTAGCTTGTCATTTACAGTTTTTATAACACTTTTTTTCTAAATGTTTTTATCAAATTTATAAATGAATAACATAAAATTCATGAATACGAAATACATAATTTGTAAACAATACCAAACAGACAGAAAACTAACATAACCAACTATTTACAGGTTAGTTTTCTAGTAAGACTTAAAGGTTCCAGAGATAGGAATATTTGTTTGAACTGTAAGGTGATAACTTCATGTTTTTTTAAAAGTTCAAGCCACACCCACTGGGAGTTAAAGGTATACACTTAAAAGAGGTGTGCATGATCTTCCTTTAACAAAGCCAAACTGTGATCAGTCCAGCGTTTGCAGGTTACCTATGTCCTCATTTATCATGTCCATGATGATTCCTTCCATGACCTTACATATTAGGCTGGTAAGACTTACGGGCCTGTAGTTACCCAGGTAAGTGTTTAGACCTCCTTTGTGCAGTGGAATGACTGGGGCCATCATCCATTTTTTGGAGTGATTGTCAAGGCAGATCAATGCTTTTAGTATGATTATCTTTTAACATACTTCGATCGAAAGTTAAGAAGCTCTTGTAGCTGCAGAGAAGGTGCATTTTTCATGATTTCATTTGTGTGTGTGGGGGCTGTGTTTTCTTTATCACATACTCTCCTTCTTTTAAACAAGTCTGGTGTAAGGGATTGATGGGTACATCATTCCTCTTATGAATTGAATTAACAGTAAATACTAAACAATTATAAGAGCAGTCAGTCATCATGTTTCTACACATCAGAGGATGATAAAGAGCACATTCACTTTGTAAAACACAGTAAACCGACCTCAGCATAAGAAATGTGGAGGACAAAGGACGAGATTCCATGCAATCCCACTTAATTTTCAGTTAGCATGGCTCTAAATGGTCCTTAGTTTTTCAGAAAGTTCTTGATTTTAAATCATATTTTTAGTTTCAATTTCATAGAAATGTGTACCATGGCTCTTAAAGTTTGAATTACATTCTATTTGAGGTATGTATTTTGAGCTGTTGGGTACATCTAGAATGCTCTCCCTGTCATGGCACTACTATAGCTTTCAAACAAGGTGTTGCCAGCTCTGTTGGTAAAGAGATAAAGCCCTGACTTCAACCCAGTAATACACATTTGATGAGTGGCTCTGCCTCTTGCTGAAGCTGACGGGGGGGAAGAAGAATGTTGAGACATAAACTTGCCCACCTCTTTTCTGTGGGGCTGGGTACTCTTTCCTTTACAGAATCCCTATTGGAGAACGAGGATCACATGGAGGTGCTTGTCTATAAGGGGGCAAGCCCACCTGAACACATCATGTAACTCTTGAAGATCTACTGTATGCTGACCTCTTGGATACTAAAGAGCATATCATGGAACTCAAGGCTGCAAAGGAAAATTCTGATCCTCCTCAGAATGGTGATGCTATTACCAGTATGATTGACCCTCACCCCAGGGAAGGAATGTTTATTGAATAATATGTGCTCATTTGTCATATAATGTATAATTTCATGCTTTATTCCAGATGTGAAAGCACTTACAGGGTCAGGAGTTTGAAAGGTATTAATTTGTATCATACCTCTTATTTTCTCAGCAAGTGTATTTTTGCCATTTGATTGCTGAAGAGACCATATGAAATATTTAAGTGCTTTGCCATTTGATTGTTAATATAACTGACATTACTACAGCAACAGGGGCTTTTAAGTAAGATATAATTCAACTAAAAGAATAAACTGCTGCTGTTAAGGAAGTGAGTCCAGTGGAGAACAGATGCCCTTGGGTACATGACTGGCTAATGAGCTTCATGTTCTATTTCTTGACTTGATTACTTTGGTCTCCATTTGTGTGTTGTATTGCTCCATGCAAAACAGCAAACCAGTGCTTCTGGCTTACTTGTTCTTGGCTTCAACATTTCATAACTATATGAATCATACAGTGTGAGTAAATGAACTAAATAAAAAGATACGTTATTTTCTTCCAATTACCATTATTAAAAGTATGACATTATGTTTATGCCAGAAAAATGAAGCTGATTTTTAAAAATCCTATTATAAATCTTATTAGTAATTTATTTATTAACATTTGTTTACTGGGAAAGTCTGGCTTGGAATGAGCCAATTTTCAGGGGACGCTCAGGGAGAAATGCTCCAGACGCATGTCTTTATAATGTGGGAGGAAACCGGAGTACCAGAGGAAATCCACACTAATGCAGGGAGGACATGCAGACTCCACACAGAAAGCACCTCAGCTGAGAATTGAACTAGAGAACCTCCTGCCATGAGACGAAAACACAAACAACTGCACCACTGTGCCATTCAATTTTTAATTAGTATGTTAAAGAAAGAAAAGGACTGATATGATGCTTCAGAACTTGGTACCTGTGGCAACGTTTAAGCTATTCATTGACACTGAATAGCACTTTAACCCAGTATCTTAAAAGATTGCATAATTTAGGCAGAAATTACAGCATTAAAATGGTTTATTTGCTGCTTGCTGAGAATATACTGGATGAAGTTCTAACTTAAGTACATCTCAGTAAAATTGAACTCCACAGTCATTATTTTCCATAAAAATTACTGACTGTGCTGTTTCCCACATGTGCACTAGAAGTGACTTATTTTGTTTGGCAAAGTTCCTGCTTCATTTTTGCACAAATGTGGACTTTGTATACATAAGTTTGGGGGTTTTCGAGGGGCTTCTGTTACACAAGGGTGATGCGCTAGGCCTTGTACCTTTCAAAAATGCTTATTTTTTTTTTCATTAGCGTGATGTCCCCACAATCTGTGTTTACCAAGTAGACAACTTGCCACTTTGTAAATCCATGGGTCACTACAGAAGACAAAAAATGACTAATAATATCTTAACAATGATATTTTAGTGTAAGAACTCAGCATATCAGTAACTCAAAATGGACTGCATATAATTTGGAATATTTATTTACATAAAAGAAATAATTAAAAAGTACAATTAAGAATTGCAGAAAAATATGGCATACTCAAAAGTTTCATAGCTGATTTCTGGACAAATCTTGACATATTTGTTACTTTATTCTGAATTTTCAGTTTTGTAAGATGAACTAATCTTCATGATTACCAACAAGAGATAAAAAATATCTTGGTGCAGTAGAAAGTGAATGCTGACAAAAGAAAATATTCACGCATTTTGGAAAATGTAGCACACAATGTTCCTGTACTTTGTTTCTCTAGCACTACAATTTGCTTTGTGGTTTGGAACTGAAATACTTCAGTCATGCTGCAATACCTTTTCAGATGTACAATGAAAAAAAGCTGAATAAACCTGGGTTTAGAGAAGTTAAAGTGACACATATCCTTAAGTTTACTGCAGGCCTTGCAAACTAGTGAGTTACAGCTATCCAAAGGTTTTTTAAAAGTTATGATAAAAGCTGTGTGTGCCAATAAAACTGTTTTGACAATCAAATTAATGCCAATACGTCCTACAGATAGAGGCATTAACTGATCTATTTTAGTTATAGCATTTCTTTTGCTTCAGTGAAAGCAAACATTGACTTCAATAATTTACATGCTGTATAGAATGAAAGAGATGAATGCCAAAAATAAATGTAAGGTAATCATTTTAGGAGTTTTTCAGGTCAATCTCAACTACCCAAAGATAGCTAATAGTTCAAAGTAAACATTCCTGCAAAACCACAAAAGGAATCCATTTTGCAAACATATAATTCACAATCATTTCTGGTGGGTTGTAAACAGTTTGGAAATGAGCACACAAATGGGACAGAAATCAAAGTGAGCATTTAGAAATGAAAAAGTGTTTGCTACAAAAGGTCAGTCCCTTTGCTTGGCAAAGTATGTGGAAAAGCCTGGGAAAATGCTGATCACACATGCTGTACTGTAAGGGATATTTAAGCCAACAACCTTCTTGTTTCTTTAAACACACACTGGAACCTATAACTGGATCTTGTCAAACAAACAACAGCAAAAACATAACAGCTGCTCAACAATGTCATTTTTTTTTAAGTTTAGTCTTTTCTGCAAAAAATCAATTCCATTTCAAAATCTTAACAGACTGCACTAACACACAGGCATACATATATACAAATATTCAAACATATATTGTTTTGTGTGTGTGTGTGTGTGTGTGTGTGTGTGTGTGTCTCTCTCTCTCTCTCTCTATATATATATATATATATATATGTATGTATATATATAGACACACACACACACACACACACACACACACACACACACACACACACACATGCACACGATATGAATGCACACTCTTGTGTAATGAAAAATGCTGCACATTCATGAACTTTAATAGATGAAATACTTTAAATGGAATGGGAGGTTACCTTTGGTGAAATGTCTTTAATATCCTGACAAAGTTCAATTATTAAGCACAGCTCGTATCTGAGTATTAAGCACAGCTCGTATCTGAGTATTAAGCACAGCTCGTATCTGAGTATTAAGCACAGCTCGTATCTGAGTATTAAGCACAGCTCGTATCTGAGTATTAAGCACAGCTCGTATCTGAGTATTAAGCACAGCTCGTATCTGAGTATTAAGCACAGCTCGTATCTGAGTATTAAGCACAGCTCATATCTGAGTATTAAGCACAGCTCGTATCTGAGTATGCTCGTGGGTATCTTCTCAGGTTGTGTGCTTTAGTGGTCCTAAGAACCAGAAATGCATCTCCCCTTTTAGTGTTGTATAAACAGACACCAAGAAGTCTGCTAAGTTTGTGATTAGATACCAGTGAAAGGTAGGCATAAAAGGTTTTCAGAAGGTTAAGCCCAATGTATAGTGGATAGGATCATGTGTTTATCTTTAGTAAACTTGCCCAGTTTGCCTTTTGACAAAAAAAAAAAAAAAATGCATTTATTTTATGACTTTGTTAATAAGGTAAACCTAGGAGTCACAAGTGCTTCTTTTCATAAGCAAGAACGAGATGTATTGTTTAGTTACTTGCCTGGTTACACTGTATGTAAATAGACATTGTCAGAATCAGCCACAAAATTGCACATTGTAAACTGTAGGTCATCGCCCAAACTGTCTGAGCTATATAGCCAGATGTGGAGTGCATACCTTGGCAAAGATCACAGAGAAACATACTGATTCCAACTTTATAGACAGTGCTGTCATAAAATGCATATTTGCTGCTGTAGGAAAGCAAAGAAACACCATGATGTGCCAGTTCGGAAACAAAAATATGTATTAAGGGATTTGGATCAGGTCCCTCAAGAACAGGTACAAATCTGACAATGTCATTGTACATGTGGGTGTGAATGACCTGAGACATACCTCCCTGGAGTACATGAAAAGAGACATGGAGGAGCTCTTGGATTATGTTGCTCAGGTGGGTATGAACCTAGCCCTGAGCAGCATCCTACCATCACCAAGAATGATACCACAGTACAAACAGAAAATGACTGAGTTCAACAATTGGCTAAGTTTCTGGTGTCATTCCAAGGGGATCCAGTATCTGTCTGCTTGGGATGATATGATTGACAGACTCGATGCTTTGTCAGAGATGGCCTACATCTGTCACTCCTGGGCTTCTGGATACTGGCCAAGGCTCTTGCCACCCCAATAGTGGCTTTTTTAGGCCGTGTTCCAAAGACCAAATTGCCACCATAACAACTACAAAAAAATGCAATATGAGGGTTATGCTGCTCAATGCTAGAAGTCTAAATCTCAAAATGCACTCACTTGAAGCACTCCTTAAAA
The DNA here is from genome assembly GCF_019279795.1 of Protopterus annectens. Lineage (NCBI taxonomy): Eukaryota > Metazoa > Chordata > Ceratodontiformes > Protopteridae > Protopterus > Protopterus annectens. The sequence goes on along the minus strand of NC_056737.1, from coordinate 1,488,449,307 downwards.
TGGAGACCATCAACATTTGTGCTGTAACAGAGACCTGGTTCAAAGCAGCAGAAAGCACCCCTGCACTACCAGGCTATAACTCATTCCACACCTTTCAGCCCCAGAACTTGGACCGAATCTCCAAAGTGGTGGTGTTTCCATATTCATAAAGGATGCACACACCTCCAGACTGGTAGCCCAACATAATGCATCAGAGATACTTCAGGTGTAGCTAACATTGGGTAAGACAGCGATTCAGGTCATTGCCTGCTATAGGCCCCCAACCATGACCCAAGACTCACAAACCACATTCCTAAGCACCCTAGAGAATATTAGGGTCCAAAATAACACTTTCATACTGGGTGACTTCAATTACCCCTCCATTAACTGGGAAAACTACTTATGTACCAATACACTTGCCAACATTTCCTGGAATTCATTAATTCCAATGCCCTGGACCAGCTCATTCTTACTCCCAGTGGAGGTAGCAACATCCTTGACCTGGTCATTACTAACATGGGGACCGTTGCTCTACACCAATAGACAACTCCTCCCTCATTAGATCCGGCCACAACCCCCCCCCCCCAAAAGTATCCACCATGAAAAACTTCTCCAAAGCTAACTTTGGGCTCCTAAAAACAGAGGTGGCCAAGTTCATGGCTCCCATGCAAATGGAGAGTAGTTGCATGACCGCCGAATCATACACCAATGTACTGTATGAATACTTATAGAAATGCATGGATCTCGCCATACCCAACAGAACCAACACGCTCTCCTCCAAAAAAAGGAAGCCAATCTGGTGGTCCCCTGCCATAAACAAACTGTACAACAGAAGGAAGAAACTGATGTGGAATAATGTGAATTCCCAAGACTGGAAAAACTCCCTTATCAGCCTCAAAAAAAAGTTGAGATCCCTCATCAAATCTTCTAAAGCTAGCTATGAAAATAGAATTGCAGCAGATAGTAAAGACAACCACAAGACCTTCCATAGTTATGTAAAGAATCTCCATGACAATACCCACATTTGCTCTTAGCTTCTGGACAATGGTACCTCCTATACCGAGCCAACAGATTTTGCCAATATACTGGCCGGCAGATTCAGTGCCAACTTTACCCCCCCCCCAATAGACCAATCACAATACCAGTAGATTGCCAGGCTCCCAGTATTACTGCTGCACAGGTTAAAACAGCACTGCCCAAGGCCAAGAATACAGCTTCTATGGGACATGACAATATACCTGGCTGTGTTCTACATGAACTACAGAGTGAACTGACACCACACCTGTGTGCCCTGTTCAATCACAGCCTCACCTCAGGCTTTGTCACTATTGAATGGTGCACTGCTACAGTCATCCCTCTCCACAAAGGAGAAGCAACTACAGACCCTGGGAACTATCAACCCATTAGCCTGAAGAGTCTGATATACAAAGCTATGGAATGCATCATCATGGATATAATAAACAAGGATATAGGGAATCTCCAAACTCTGGGTCCCACACAGTTTGGTTTTGTGAAGGTTAGATCATGCCTGCTCAACCTGGTCGACTTCTCTGAGTCAGTCAACAGAGCTGTGGATGAAGGAAAGGTGGTTCATACAGCCTACGTTGATCTGGCCAAGGCCTTTGATACCATTCCCCACTCAGGAATCATAGAAAAACTCACTAAGCTAGGCATCAACCCCTATATCACTAGGTAGGTTTCAAGCTGGCTCACAGATAGAACCCACAGTGTGAAAGCAGCTGATTCCAAGTCAAACTGCTGACCAATCATGAGGGGAGTCCCATAGGGTTCAGTCCTGGGTCTTCTCCTGTTTGGTGTCGACTTCTTTGAAGTCCAGGCCAACACAATGGGACTTTGGCTGACAAAGTTTGCAGACAGTTGCAAGTTGGGTGCTATTATTAACTCCCCAAGTGATGTTGACATCCTGCAGAAAGGCATCACTGAGATCGACTGGTGTCAGAACCATGGCCTTACGCTCAATGCCAAAAAATGTGTTGTCATCCCCTTTGGGAAAAACTCAGTTGACATGAATTACCACATCGATGGTAGTCCACTGAACACAGAAGGCATTATAAGAGATCTGGGAACACAGGTTGACAGCAACCTCTCTTTTGACCACCACATAAAGTCCTTCCATTTGGCACATCTCATTACTAAGGGTTTTGCATCCAGGAAGAAAGAGGTCATTGTCTCCCTCTACTCTTCCCACATCATGCCAATCATTGAGTACAATGCCCCATTTGGCATGTAACTCACTAGACACCTGCAACAACTGGAGAGGCCACAAAAGTACCTCACAAAGATGATCCTAGGCCTTAAACAGTTGTCCTTTATGGACAGACTCAAAATCTTCAACTATTCTCTGTCTCCTAAAAACTACTTAGAGGCAATCTCTGCTTGACTTACAAAGCCATGTCTGACCCAGATCTGTTAGAAATGCTACAGCTAAAGAAATCCCAATCCCACCACACCGCATGCTCTAGAGTCCTCAACCTCATTGCCACAATCAACAGAACATGCTGGAGGGACAGGTTCGTAACCCAGAGATTGCCCATGCTATGGAATAGACTTCCCATACATGTCAATCAGAGCACCTCACTGGCTCTCTTCAAGAGAAATCTTGATGAGTGGATGGGAAATAGAAAATTCACCCCTGGGATCACTCCAGTGGCTCTACTTGACAGAAGCACTGAGAACTAATGTGTGGCATAATGCCAGGGTAATCCTATGGGCTAGGCTTGTAAAGGCTCTAGGGCAATTAGCCTAGTACACACCTATGAACCTAAGGACATATACCTGTAGCTACAGGTCCACTGCTTATCAAACAGTTAACTTCTACACTCTTTCTTTAATTTCTTCCTCTTTCTATTACCCCTAACAATGCTCAATAAAAAGAATACAATAGAATTTCAACTTCTCTTCTTTCTACAGTTTTTTTTTCTCACCAGTGAAGGATTTGCTTACAGTTGTTTTGAGACAGTAATTTCTGTAATGGTACCAGTTTTTGCCATATACCACTATAATAACTGAATCATATCAAATTATTGTAGATGTATATAAAATGGATTTCGAGGTTCATAGGTGGTTATTAGGCTATCGGCCCAAAATGCATTTTAAGCCTGGAGAAGCTTGCCTCAGGTTTACCAAAATATTGCTTAAATGTGTCAATACCCCAACAAATTTTATGGTTATGATAAATGCTTGTACACCTCAAGTCTTGGTATCCATTAATTGTTGTCTTTCTGTTTTCTGTAATACTGACAATTTTTCTGTTACCTAGTATCTGTTTATATTTACCATTATACTAATTTAATTATAACTTGATGTTAAAACACTGTTTATATTCATACATTTTTTACTTTCAGTGGATTTTTTCTCTCCAGGGTTATGCTGAAAAGTGGTGGGCCTCATACTCACTGTATTCTGGTAAATAAATGCAACAAACAAACAAATAAATAAATATGATTGAAGTAAGACTTGATGACTCACAGTGAAAATACTGCCTCATTTTATGGAAGCAGGAATACTATGGATATAGAATGAAGCATTTAAATAATCCTTTTGGTGTTTTAGCACACTTTGAGACAGAGTTCCTACCTCATTAAGCTTTTTAAAAATAAAGACATCAGAGCAAGATAGAGAAAAGACACGGGAAGGCTTTTGTGGAAATGAAGTGACTACATGGGACATAAATGGGATAAAAAGAAGTATTTAATGTTGTAATAGAAAATTAATTTCAGCTAAAAGTTTTCAGGTTCTGAAAGTCTAAGAATAAAGATGTGCTTTTTCATGGTTCACAAACTGAATATCATATACATTAATAAAATCGGTACCAACTTGCACTTTCAATAACTGTAAGTCTAAATAAAAGCTGCATCCTTTCATGGTCCATGCATTCAATGTAATTTTTAGTACAGATAAAGGGACCCCCAACAGGGAATTGCCTTATGACAAGACATGCTCTTTATAAGCATCTACCATCCCCTTCCACACATTTATAGCACCTCATCACATATTCCTCAGTAATGTCCTGGGTACTGGAGTAAGAGATGAGCAGTGGAAAGGCTGTTACTTAGGCAGCCACCAGAAAGTAGAGATATATTCAAAAGTGCTAGTCCCCCTTAGGTTCACAGGGTGTAACAGTGCTGCTGGCCCTATAGTGCATGCACTTATTCTCATCTGTACCTGCCAAATGCAGCTACTGCATTACATGCAGTTTGGTGGGGAACAGATGCTTTAGCCCAACACCTGCATGCCTCATACCCTGCTAGGAGCTAGTTTTAGAGCAATCTGAGGTGCCACTTCTTCGGACTCTAGTCTTAAAAACTCAATGTGCATTTGATGAAATTGCTTACAATAGTTTTTATTAAAGTTCTTTTCTTTTATTGGTTCATAGGTTCATAGGTAGGTACTAGGCTATTAGCCCAAGGGCCTACGTAAGCCTAGCCAGCAAGGTACCATAGCTTATGCCACCCAAGAAAGTTATTTTCCTGTGCTACTGTCCAGCAGAGACACAGAAGTGATCCCTGGGGTGTATTGCTTATTTCCCATCCACCCATCCAGATTTTACTTGAAGAGTGCTAATGAAGAACTATGCTTGGCACAGATGGGTAGCTTGTTCCAGAGTATAGGAAGTCTCTGGGACAGGAATCTATCCCTCCAGCATGTCCTGTTTATTGTGGTGACAAGGTTTAAGTCCCTAGAGCATGTAGCTTGGAGGGATTGGGATTTCTTTAGGTGTAGCATGTCCAACAGCTCTGGGTTTGACATAGCTTTATGTGTTAGGCAGAGATCACCTCGGAGTAGGCGATATGCTATGGAGTAAAGCTGGAGTTTTTTGAGGTGGTCAGTGTAGAGCATTTGTTTGAGGCCAGTAATCCTCTTTGTGAGGTACTTCTGTGGCATTTCCAGCTGCTGCAGATGTCTTGTGAGGTACATTCCAAAAGGGGCGTTGTACTCTATAATGGGTCTAATGAGTGACGAGTAGAGGGGAACAATGACCTCTTTTTTCCTGGATGAGAACCCTTTTATGATGAGGTGTGCCACATAGAAGGACTTCCAGACTACTGTGGTGATGTGACTATCAAAGGAGAGACCACTCTCCACCTGGGTCCCAAGGTCTCTTATCACGCATTTGGTGTTAAGTAGATTGCTGCCTATGTGGTAGTTCATGGGTACAGAGTTTTTACCAAAGGGGATGACACTGCACTTTTTGGCATTGAGCTTGAGGCCATGGCTCTGACACCAGGCATCTGTCTCAGTGAGGCCCTTCTGTAGGATGTCCACATCATTTGGGGACTTATTGGCTTTTTTATGAAGAGAGGTGTTCCATTTGATTTTAGTGTCTGGTGACTGTTGGCCGTTTTATTTTGGGATTTGTATAATTTGTGAAATACTATAGTTGGGATTTTTTGGTGGTGTTATGACTTATTACTGGATTGCGAGCCTTATTTGATATTGAAAGAGAAGGCTCAGATACAGGATTTGCTTCCAAAAAGACCTGAAGCAGCTTCTAGGGTAAGTGATAGATGGGATTTAATATAAGAAGAGGAAGATTATGTCATATGATTGGGGGGGGGGGGGTTGGATCTATCGAAAAAACAAACACGATGAGGTGGCCTTAAGTAGGAACACATGCACCACGCACACCCACACACACACGCGCACACACACACACACACACACAAACACACACACACACACACACACACACACACACACACACACACACACACACACACACATGCACACAAAGGATTTATGGGCCATTTGTTCTCCTAAGACTAATCAGTGTAAGTAGCACTGAAGACATATTCTTAAATTGGTAGGAACTTCAGAAAAGTATACAGTTCCCTGTGTTGGCTATGAATTGCTTTAGGTAGAACAATTAGCCAGCTGTAGCTGTATAGCAGCATTAGTAAATTAGGTTTATACGGTGCATTTTGTATAGTCACACATTGTGCATGCCCCAGTGGTATAGATCTGACACAAGAACTCATGCTCAATCCAATGTGTCTTTTGTTCTGTATTCACAAGAAAGAGGATTACAACAGTGACACCTCTGGAAGCTGGAACATAATGACAGACTGATGATGGCACCAGTGCTGGGCTGATGACAGTCTGCCAGTCATTGAAGGTGACAAAGGCTATGAGCTGGTCACATGCTATTTCCTGAAGAACAGAGTTGCAGTCCCTCACCCTTTATTTGTCCACTGAGCAAACCACTTACCAGACAGTGATCTGGGGCAATTGGGAATGTGGGTTATGCTCCTTAATGAACTCACTGAATCCATGTCTAGTAATTACCTATGAATGAGACACGGATACCTTACCCTCAGTCTGATGAAATAGTGGCACTGTCTGTCTCAATCTTGGGAGAGCATTCACCCTCTGTAGTGGCAGATAGTGTGGTCTCACATACACAACAACATAAGGCTGTACAACATGAGTGATCATCTCCAATGGCAGAGAGATCCTCCATGGTTTCTCTGTAACTGTCAATGCAAATGTGGACACTCCATCTGAATAGGTATACCCATTATTTTGAAGGCTAACAGATGTGCCTCATATCTACACATATCACTTGTAGCCCCTGACTTGCAGCAGCACTTATGATCAGTCACTAGATGTACTACAGTATCCTCGAGGTACACCCCACCATACTGTAGTCCAATACGGGCCTCATTACTGTGTTTCCTGTTATCTGTCAAGCCATAAAAGCAAAGGAAACAGTACTGATTGGGCTGATAATGTTTACAATGGCACTCACCACTGCCATGTCCACTCATTGGCACTCACCACTCCCATGTGCATAACCACATAGAGGTTTGCTATTGTCACCATTATTAAACTCATTAGCATTGTCGTCACAGGTTTGGTGAAGATAGATCTGGAAGGGACAATCACAGGGAACACAATCCTCACCTGTATTTGGCCCTATACTGTCATTTGCCACTCCTCATCAAGAGTGGCCACAACACTAACCCTGTATTGGCAGTGCACCTCATACGTAGACCTCAGATAGATAACAGTCCTGCAGGCACACATCATAACTTCCAGGGGAGGACAACAAGTCATACTGAAACAAACCAATGCTGTGATCACAGTCCATGGTGACCTATTGACGTCAGACAAATTACAGGCAGAAATTGTCCTTGAAACAGGATACCCATCATATTCAACAATGACAAACTAAGAATATCACAAAAATAAAAATAAAAAACTGAAGTACGCTCAACTGCTTCAATGATTTGAATTTATTAATTCGCAAGCCAAGATTTAGTGATTTCGCTCCATGTAATGGAACTTCTTCAGAACAATCACATTTACAAAACCAACACCTTTTATATTCAAATCAATCTATCAAATCCAAGATTAAAATCACATGATAATATAACATGCAATGCTACATAAAATTACAGAACATAATTCCTTAACTTTAAAACTGGTGCAATAGAACACCCATCATTTAAACCCGGTGGGGTCAAAGCATCTAAGTGAATCTGCCATTTTAATTCCTGCTCACTAAGATGTTCATTAATCACTTTTCCTTGAACATCCTTTTTGACCTGTTGGATGACTAAAAAAACAAAATAACATGTAGGATTGGCCACGATGTGCCTACACATGGGATTAGTAGTGTTTGTCTCTTTTTATATCCAATCTGTGTTCATATATACGGTCCTTTAATTTGCGAGATGTTAACAAAATTAACATGAATCTGGATCAATCTACTTTGTAATTATAGTAGTCTCGTCTCATGTTCTTCTTATACATCTCCTCACGTACTGCACACACGTAATCTCTACTTCTGTTTAAAAAATGTAGTAATGCCTCACCAAATTTAATACCACTAGTATTCAAGTCATAAAACCCCACACATGTTTATTATCATTCGTACTAACATACACCACTGATGTCATAATCGTAGAGCCTTTCGAATGAGTAGGGTAAAATGTTTTGAAAAGGTTATGCAGCCGTAGACTTTGGTAATGCTCTCCATTTAGCTTATCTTCATCTCGCCAAAGCATTTGATACCATATCACATACTAAAATAGTTAACAAGTTAAAAGCACTCCAAAATGTAGTAGTTATGTTGTTAGCTGGATAGGAATTTGGTTGAGGGGCAGAACCTACACAGAAAAGGTAGCAGACATTTCCTCAGAGAGCATGAAATTAAGCAGTGTGGTTGATCAGGGATCCATGCTTGGACCACTGCTATTTGGCATACATTTCTATGGTCTCTAGATTAAAACTATCTTGTTATGCAAGATTGCAGATGACGTCAAACTGCGTGTTATATTCAAATCATCTTCTGCTATGTTGAAGCTGCATTGTGAACTTACGCTTTAATAGCTGGTGCTTAGAAAATGGGTTAAACCTAAATGTTGGCAAGTTAAAATGAATTCATGTATTTCTTGAATGAAAACTTTTGTTTTAGTAATTAAAGTTTACTTCCATTAAAATGATTTCATTTAACCAATGAATTTGCCAGGTTTAATGTACATGCATAACAGGTCCACTCTTTCCCAAGAATGTTTGTTAGCTTTGCCCTTCACTCATTAATAAAGCTTAGTCTTCCTGACTAAAGTTATAACTGAAACCACTACCCCATTCCTTCACTTGTCTGATAAGTATTTGTTATCGCACTATAACTTCAAAGCCTAAAGGCGATGGACATTATTGAGGTATAGTTAGTAGTTTAGTTATATAGAACTCCAGTAAGCTGATAATTCCCGCTGGAGCAGTGCTGCACCTTTTATTGGACAGTAGTAGAGAAGCAGCTGAAACAAACGACCATTGTTGCCTTTTGGCAAAGCTATGCCTCACCAAGCCCAAAGGCACTCAGTAAAAACAACCCCTAACACCACATATACAGTCACTCACAATGGATCCGCAAACACTAAGCCCTTAATGAAAGAAAAGACACTTCCAAGCACTCTCATCATAAGGCACTTCATTGTAAGGTACACTGATGCCCATTTACCCAGGCTAAACAAGAAGTTGTTACTGGTTAGTTGCTTATCTGGCACCAGTATCTGCCAAATCAGGCACTCACTCAAGTCACTGCATCATAGGTACCAGAATGTTTCCATCATAGTCCATGTAGGTGTACATGACCTGAGTCATACTTCCTGGACCTCATAGGCTCATAGGTTTTTCCTAGGCTAACTGCCTTTGTGGGCTATTTTAAGCCTAGGTAATTACCCCATGTAAGAATCAAACCCTGCACCTTGTGTTTGCAAGGTGAACACCTTAACCACTATCCCAACCTCCCACCCCATCACCTTATGAAGATAGATATCATGGAACTCTCAGACTATATGTCTCAGGTAGGTATGAACCTGGCATTGAGCAGCACATTACCATCAGTGAGGATGGTGCCAAAATATGATTAAAAGATAATTTATTTTAACAATTGTCTCTCTTTCTTGTGTCACTCTAAGGGGATCCAGTGTTTGTCAGCTTGGGAGACCATGGTTAACAGACAACGCTGTTTCAGCAAGGATGGTCTGTACCTGTTTCCTCAATCCTTTTGAAAATTAGCTAAAACATTATCCACCCCCATAGTGTCTTTTTAGCCAATGCCAAATTGACAGACCTACTGACATAGCAAAATCAGCTCAACTGACTTCAAGGTGTTACTGCTCAATACCAGCAGCCTAAATAAAAAACTAATCTCCCTCCAGCCCTCCTCACACTTGAGAATATAGACATCTGTACAGTTACTGAGACATGGTTTTAAGTGGCAGACAGCCCACCCTAGAAGAAGTAAGAACAGCAGTAAGGAAAATGAAGTCAGGGAAAGCAGTGGGCTCAGATGACATCACAGCAGGTATGAAGGAGATGTTGGGTGAGATAGGTGAGAAATGGCTCCTGAAGGTATTCACAGCAGTATGGAGAGAAAGATGTGTCTCAAATGATTGGCAAATAAGCTAGCTAGTGCCAGTGTACAATAACAAAGGGGACATCCACAACTGTGGGCAGTACAAAGGTACCATACTCCTGTCACATTGCATGAAAGTAACCAAGACAAGCAAATAAACTAAAAATATCTTGATATCACTGCAAATTATCATGGACACACTGGAACAGTGCGGACTTGATTTGTTAAAATTACTTACAGAGACATAAACATAAAAATAAGATCAAACAATCACGCCTAAGCGCTTTCACGTTATTTAGGCATCATCAGGGTTTTGATGTATTTCCAAATTACATCCTTTTATACATGGTCAACCCTCATATAACTTCCTGTCCTAAAAACTTTTAAACATGTAAATACAAAGAAATGTAAAAAAGAAAAAAAAAAAAAAACATTTAAAATAGCAATAGGGGTATCTACTTTATCCCATGTTGTTGTTGTTTGTCTTGCGGCTTTCCCAGTTAGGGGTCGCCACAGCGGAACTCCGGTCTGCTAATGATTGGCAGTTGTTTTTTATGGTGTCAAGTTGCCAGCCCACTGCCCAGCCTTCAACTAAGGCACACCCATTCAACGCATATCTTTCAAATGCCCACTCAACCACAGGGAGGACATGCAGACTCCACACAGAAGGCACTCCCAACCCAAGCCGAGAATCGAACGGGAGAGCCTCTTGCTGTGAGGCAACAACACTACCGCTGTACCACCGCAGAATTCATCCCATAATTACCAATATTTAATGGATGTTGATAATTAAAAACTTTGATTTATGTCATAGTATCCACATGTAAAACACTGTAACTAAGAAGGCAGAACAACTTGTCATCACCCCATAAAAAACATTGATTTAAGTCAATATATAAAAAACACAAATGTCAATAATATCGTTCAAAGCCAGCATTGTTAAATTTCTTTCATCTTTTGTTTTAGTACACATGAAGTAGAAATATTCTCATTAATGCCTGGTTTTGTTCTTGCATTAAGTCTTAACTGCCACTTTGTTTCCTTAATTTCAACATCCAGTTTGGGGTTGCCTCCCTTTTCATTGATAAAAACAGGATCTAGTATAAAAAATATAAACCTTTTAAAGTTAAAACAAGTGGTACTGTGAACATAGGTTCATAGGTTCATACTAGGCTATCTGCCCAAGGGCATTTATAAGCCTAGCCCATAGTTATGTGGCTTTCGCCACCCCTTTAGTTTGAATAAAACTATGCCTATTATTTTGCTGTGCCTCTGTCAAGCAGTGACACTGAAGTAATCCCTGGGGTATATCTGCGATCTCCCATCCATTGGTCAAGATTCCTCTTGAACAAGGCCAGCGAGGTGCTCTGCCTCACATGTACCGGGATTTTGTTCCACAGCATAGGGAGTCTCTGGGTGATGAATCTGTCCCTCCAGCACGTTCTATTAATAACTGTGTCAAGGTTTAAGTCTCCCACCCTTGTGGTTCTGAGGGATCTAGATTTTTTGAGGTGAAGCATATTCATCAAATCTGGGTTTGACATGGCCTTATATGTCAGGCACAGGTCACCTCTGAGCAAGCGGTATGAGACTGAATAGAGCTGGAGTTCTTTCAGTCGGGCAGCATAAGACATATTTTTGAGACCCTTTATCCTTTTGGTGAGGGACTTTTGGGGCCTTTCCAGCTGCTGCAGGTGTCGGGTCAGATACATTCCGAATGGGGCATTGTACTCAATCATAGGTCTAATGAGTGATGAGTACAGGGGGACGATGACCTCCCTTGATCTAGATGTGAATCCCTTCATGATCAGGTGGGCAATGTAGAAGGTTTTCGTAACTACTTTAGCAACATGAGTGTCAAGCGAACGGCTACTGTCAACCTGGGTCCCCAGATCCCTGATGACTTCTTCTGTGCTCAGTGGATTGCCACCTATATGGTAGCTAGGGGTAACCTTGTTTTTCCCGAAGGGTATGACTATGCATTTCTTGGCATTTAACTTTAGGCCATGGCTCTGGCACCAGTTATCCATTTCTGTGAGGCCCTTCTGAAGGATATCTGTGTCAGATGTGTTTTCGACTATGGCGCCCAGTTTGCAGTCATCTGCAAACTTTGTCAGCCATAACCCTCCTGTGTTTACTTGTACTTCAGAAAAGTAGATGCCGAACAAGAGTGGACCCAGGACTGAGCCCTGTGGGACACCACTTGTGACAGGCTTTGAGTCTGACATGGCTCCAGCAACTCTGACCCTGTGGGTTCTGTCACTTAGCCAGTTTGCAACCCATCTTGTGATGTATGGGTTTACATTCAAGCTGATGAGTTTTTCGATGATACCTGAGTGGGGTATTGTGTCGAAGGCCTTTGCCAGGTCGAGGTAGGCTGTATAGACTGCCTTTCCCTCATCAATGGCCTTGGTGACTGTCTCGAAAAAGTCAACCAAGTTTAAAAGGCATGCTCTGCCTTTGACAAAGCCAAACTGGGTTGGATCCAAAGTCTGCAAGTTCCCTATGTCTTTATTTATGAGTTCCATTATGATCCTCTCCATGGCTTTGCAGATAAGGCTTGTCAAGCTAATGGGACGGTAATTTCCAGGGTCGGTGGAGGCACCGCCCTTGTGAAGTGGGACCACAGTCGCCGTGCGCCACTCCTTGGGTACGTATCCTGAGGTGAGGCGAAGATTAAACAGCTGTCCTAACTGCGGGTTTAATTCCTCATTGAGTTCATGGAGCACACAGCCGGGGACACCATCCGGTCCCATGGATGCTGTGTTTTTTGCCTTGGTGAGAGCAGTTCTCACCTGGGCGTTGGAGATGTTTGGGGGCTACAATCCTCGGGTATAGATAACTCTCCTTTTGGGGAGTTTGCACTGAACCTGTCAGCCAGTATGTTGGCAATGTGTGTAGGTTCAGTAATCTTCACATCATTTTGAACTAATTCTGAGCATATCTGGGAGTTTCCTCCTAGGTTTCTAACATAGCTAAAGAAGGCCTTATGATTGTCTTTTGAGTCCTTGGCGATTTTTCTCTCAAAATTTGCCTTGGATGATTTTATGAGAGCTCTTAGTTTTTTACTTATAATGATCAAAGGCGTCTTACCTTTCAAGGATTTTGCTCTATCTTGTAGTACCCTCCTCCTTCTGTTGTAGAGCTTGTTTATGGCTGGGGTCCACCAGACTGGACGCTTGCCTTTGGTACAAAGAGTCTTAGTTTTGTTTGGGATTGCCTGATCCATGCAGTCCTGTAGGTGCTGGTAGAAGGCATTTGTAAGTGATTCAGCGGTTTGAGTAATGTTTACCACTGGCTCAGGGGCCTTAAAGGAGACCACACTAGTTTTTAGAAGTGTGAAGTCGGCTTTTGAGAGGTTTTTCACTGTGGTCTTTTTTATTTCAGGTGGGGGCGGAATGAGGACCTCCAGCAAGATTAGTTTATGATCTGATCTCACCAGTGAGGGGTATACTTCCGGTGTTGAACATTGTGATCCCATGTTCGTGATGATGAGATCAAGTATGTTTTCTCCTCTTGTGGGGATGGTGACTAGTTGTTCCATGGCATTTGAGTTTATGAACTCCAGGAACCTTTGGGCTAGAGTGTTTGGGCTTGAGTAGTGTTCCCAGTCTATATTAGGGTAGTTGAAGTCACCTAGTATGATGGTGTTTGGAGATACATTTATCCCCTCCAATGTTTTCAGGAAGGCCATGTGAGGTTCCTGAGTTTGAGAGGGTGGCCTGTAACATGCTACAAATTGCATAGCAGTCTTGCCTATGGTTAATTGCACCTGGATGGTCTCCGATGCATCGTGCGTTGCCACCAACCTTGAGGTGTGGGTGTCCTTTATGAATATGGACACCCCCCCTCCTTTCTTGGTGTTGTCCAGATTTTGGGGCCGGAACGCATGATATGAGGTGAAACCTGATAGTGCTGGGGTGCTCTCAGGAGCCTTGAACCAGGTTTCTGTCACAGCACAGACATCGATGTTCTCCATACTGAGAAGGACCTCGAGTGCGTGCATCTTGAGATTGAGACTTCTGGCATGGAGCAGCATTACCCTTAGTTTTTTTCCTTTTTTGTGTTCTAGGGTGGTAGGTTTAGAATTTGAGCCTTGCCTAAAAAAGGCTTGTTGTCTTTTCATTTTTAATATCCCTGGTGTGCTCAGCAATCTGATCCTTCAGTCTCCCTTTGTTTTTTACTCACTTAAAATCCTGGACAGGTTGGGCATGTAGCTATGTAAATCACCATATCATAGTTACAATTACACTGACCTGGGCATTGTATACTCCTATGGCATCCAACAATGGACACATAGGGTCCGTTATTAATGAATTTACAATAGTTACAGGATCCACATATACTCACTTGGGACCTATAATTCTTAGCATGTCTTCTATTTTGAGTTTCTAATAACTCCTTAATGTTCTTTCCTTTACTGTAGGCTACCCTCGTTTTTGAGCCCAATTTTAATATAAGGTCAGCATCAAAAACCCCCTTCCATATCGTGTACCATTTGGAATAAAACAAAAAAATTACAGATGCAACCTTTCAGCAACACTTTAATGTACAAGAATTTAGCTCTTTCATCAGTGGTAACTCTGATTTTATCAGAATAACTCCATTACAAATTCACACACTATTCATGCATTAAACTCAATCACATGTTCACAATTAAAAACTACCTTTGCCAATTTTAAAAAGCTATTGCATCCCCTTTTCTAAAAAAAAATCTATACAATACATATAAACTTTGAGATGCTTTTCACCTTATTCATAAAAACATCTTGAAAACATTCTCAAACATTACGGCACTCCATTTTTAACAAATCAATTCTGACTTCAATTTCAACACACTACTAATGAATTTGTAATGGAGTTATTCTGATGAATTTGAGTTATTCTGATGAAGTAGTTACCACTGACGAAAGCAGTAAATTCTTGTACATTAAAGTGTTGTTGAAGGGTTGCATCTGTCATTTTTTTCATTTTATTCCAAGTTTGGTGTCTTTCAAGTGTTTTATCATGTGCAATTTAGTAACCAGTTGAGGTGTTTCATGATTATACTGCATAACCATTACATCACTACCATAAGATTGTTCTCCTTTTGGAGATTGTGATTGATAACCGAATACACAGAATAGTAGAAAGCAAGATGGAAGATGAGCAGTTCAGATTCAGATCAGGATGCAGCATGAATGACTCACTATTTGCAGTGAGACAAATAATTGAGAAGTAGCTAGAGATGAGAAAAGAGTCCAACTGGGCTTTCCTAGACTTGGAGAAAGCATATGACAAGGTCCAAAGAAACATATTTGAGCAGTCCTGTGGTCTTTTGAAGTCCCCAAAACACTGACAGAATTAGTGCAGGCTATCTACAAAGATGTAATGACTTAAATATTAAGTGTTCAGTCTCACAGAGGGGTTTGCTGTGGGAGTGGGTGTCCATCAGGGGTCAATTCTGGTGATGGACTTCATCATCAAACAGGTCAGAGGGGACAGATTGACAAAATTGCTGGATGCAAACAATGTAGCATTACTGGCAGTGTCTGAGCAAGAACTTCAGCAAAGTATAGGGGAATTTAATTCAAAACTGAAGGTAGTTGTAATGGCAGCAAATAGGGGAAATCAGAAATAACTGAAAATTGAGATAGAAAGGAAAACAGTAAAACAGGTTAACAGCTTCAAGTGTCTGGAAGGGGTGGGGGAGAAAGGAAGCTTGAATGAAGAGGTCAAAGCTAGAATCAGAGGGGCTGCAGCCAACTGGCATAGAATGGCAGGTGTACTGTATGACAGAAGAATGCCAACGAAGCTGAAAGGTAAGGTGTACAAAACAGTGGTGTGAGCAGAAACTCAGACAGTAAAAGCAGAGCAGTTAGGAAGCTAGAGGTGATGGAGATGATGTGCCTGAGATGGGTGAGAGGATGCACACTGTGGGATCGGTGAAGAAATGAGGAAATCTGTGCAAGAGCTCCATTTTCAGAGAAGGTCAAAGAGAACAGATTACAGTGGTTTGGCACATGTGAAAAAAATTAGGAAACAGTCGAGTCCAGTAGATTTGGAACAGACAAGAAGAAGACAAGAGGAAACAAGGGCATCTATCTAAGAGATGGACGAACTGTGTGAAAGAAGACCGATGATAGTCAGCCATGACTGTTGCAGAAGATAGGACAGTGGCATGGAATCAACAGAGACGGTGATGGTTGACACAATGCCCTGACACCATGTATAAAATGTGAAAAAGGGGGTTGATGATGATGAAGATGAGAGTACCAAGGCAGTTCAAGGTTTAAGTACCTTCCACACTTTTAGACCAGTAGCTGCACAGACAGGATATAAATGTGGAGGTGTCTTGGTTTACATCAGTAACAAGTATACCTCTTGTTTAGTCAGACAGGGTGATGTGCTGGAGGTCCTCCACATGCAGATCACCATAGACAAAATCATGTACCATATCCTAGGCAGCCATAGGTCACTCTGCATGTCCCAAAAGCTCACAATGCATACATTGATCTACTGAAAGCACTTATAATCCAACCCAATACCCTACTTATGGGAGACTTTAATTACCATTCAGTAGACTAAGAATCGTACAGGGCCTCATATTTACAGACAGAGAGATTCCTAGACTTCATAAATGTAAACATCCTTGACCAGATAGTGAATACACTCACTAGAGGCTCCAACATACTGGACCTTGTACTCCAAACCTGGAGAACACAGCAACCCACACTGACTTGAGTTAAGAAAATCTGTATGTCCATGTCAACGGTGGCCATGTTGTTCTTAGATATTACTTATATATAATCAATTTTCTTTCTATTATATGCCTTTGTCTGTTGTAAACAATGATGATAATTTAAATCAAGTGCTATTAACTCACTGATATGATGATTCAAACACAGAGAAGGTGCCATTTGAGTGAATGTACTGGTGTTTTAGTGGCATATATTCATGTTGCAATACAGCAATGTGGAGCTAACATCCAAAGTGTACATATTAAATAATTGTTTCATAAAGTTTCCTTTTTTGCTTTGTTTTATTTATATATTTTTATCTGCATCCTTTGAGTACCCTTTGGCATTATGCACTCTTGACTGGTAGCATTGGCTAGCAGTGAACAAGAGTTCACCCCCTAAAGTAAAAAAAACTGACATATTTAATTTGGAAACCTAGCAGCAGCACCAGTGAAACTGGTGCTGGTGCACTTTTGTAAGCACTCTGGACAGTAGTGAGTGCAGAAATTCCACCTGTCATCTAGCTATTTCCGTGGCACAAGGTGTACATGAAGTGAGCTTAGAGAAGAAAGTCACTTAATGCTGAGCTTAAATTCAGTTTATACAATTGTTATGACCATATTGTGAATAACTATAAATACACAATGTTGTATATGAAATGAACAGGATAACATCTGTGATAAATGGCACAAACCTTACCTATAGTCCACATGAACTGATATTACAAAAGTGTAGTTGTAAACTCATCCCTTCTCATTATTAATAACAACATGTGTTATGGATGTTGTAACATATGACATTTTGTAAAGTGTGACAACACAAAAGCAGTAACATGACTAATGTGGGTGTATGTGTCATATATGCTGGAGAAAAATAAATAGCATATAATTCTTCCCAGGAACCAGATGGCAATACACATAGATTCTTCAGTTAAGTCGCCAATCACATAAACTCTTCAGTCAAATTGTGTCCAAAAAATATAATGATGCAGTTTCACGTAAAAAACTGATTTATTACAAATATAGTAAGCGCTTTCACCCGTAGGCTTCTTCAGACTTTTAACAATAGATATCTCTCATCACAAGTTTAAATATACGAATACAACATTCTATTGGCTAACGTCATTTCCATATTCCATTAAATGGGACAGGACATCTTGTTAGATCGTATAACATTAATGATGAATTTCTTTAAACAATAAATTAAAAACTCAGATCAGGTAACTATAATTTATAAAGCAACAACATGTTTTTTTTAAAAAAGGGGAGCGCTTCACTACCTAATAAAAAATAAATTTGGGTGCATAAAGAGCATCTCCTATAAAAATCATCTCCTATAAAAATCATGACTGTACATATCAACATGACAGCACAACAAAAAACATTTATTAAAAGTAATATTATTAAAAAACTTATTCACCTAATTGTGTAAGTCTGCATAACTAAAATGCAACCAGTTGGCAAATATATCTTATATCTAATAAAACGTATATTAAATGGAAACAGCTTTACAAGAATACATGTATAATATAAGATAAAAAATAAGTAAAAAAAAAAAATCTGTGAACCTATATAAGGATATGTCCCATATACACTTGACATAAAGAAACACAATAAAGTAATAAACGCATGAAATGCGTTATAAATCTTCACTGCATATATATAAACTGTTCAAAAAAGACAATAAGTGCATATAAAACATCTCCTGAGTCGATGGCATAGCGATTTGCATATAGGCAAAGAAGTACAACAGGAAATATTTATTAATATACAGCTGGTTCTCATAATTATGAAAGTAACTTGAACCAGGAATCCAGGACGCTAAGTTGGTTATTAAAACTCCACTTTTATTCACCAAACAGTTTGTTTTAGCGCTTTCATCTCTTCAAAAGAGACTTCATCAGAAACAAAGAACCTAAATAATTAACACTTTTTATAGTATAAGTAATTAATGACATCACAAAACTTTTGAACATTTAAAGCACTAGATGCATTTTATAATCTGCTATATAATGAACAAAAAAATCAATGTTTAAAAAGTTGTTATTCAACATTGGCACAAAGGTCTTGAAACAGTAATCACATATTAAATGTTGTAACTTATAAATTGTTTAAAACTATGTATATTTTAAATTTGAATATATATTTATACATATGAAAACATTTTATAAAACTGAAATATATTCAAAATTGAATAAATAAAGATCTTATTTTAAAAATATACCCAGAGGAATATATTATTAAAAAATAGTAATTGTATTATACAAAATACATTAAAAAGAAAGATCATAAATTATTAGACCTTTCTATTAAATAAGGAACCAATGAAACTGATTCATTAAGACCTGGTGGGTACATAGAAGCCAGTCTAAACTGCCACTGGCATTCTTTCTTTTTCAGAAAATTTTTCCAATCACCACCTCTAATGTCAATCTTGACCATGTTCAAAATACCAAACACAAACTTTTCAAAACCATTACACAATAAACTGTGTTTATACAGTGCATTTGTATTTTTGTTTGTCCTTATCTCATAGAGATGTTCATAAATTCTGTTTTTTAAACAACGCTCTGTTTTCCCCACATAAAATTGTTTACAAGTTTTGCATATAGCAAGGTAAATGACTCCCTTGGTATTACAATTGCCCTGCTTAAAAATTACCCTACTCTTCATAATATTGTCCAATGTTACTGTAGGTTCAACATTAATAAAGGAACAAAAGTTACACATACCACATCTTTTTGTCCCATCTTTTACCCTGGTACTTTCAACAATTTTATTTTCCAACAACTGTTTCATATTTTTCCCCACACTAGTCACAAATGTTGGTTTACTACCAACTTTATTGTATATAGCTGTATTAGTTCTTAAAATATTCCAATTTCTTACAAAAATATTTTTAACAATTGGTGTTCTCATGTTATGCGTCAGGACACAAACTGTCTTGGAATGATCACCAGGGTTGAAACACTTCTCCCCCCTATTCTCTCCTAATAGGTTAGGTCCATTCACTGTACCTAAAAGAGGTAAATATTTATTCCCCCATGAATTATATATATCCTGCAAAGTAGAATTTATTAAATTTAGAGGGTATCCTCTCTCAAGGAACATCTTTCTTAATAAATCAAACTCCACATCTAAATCATTTCGATTTGAAGTCATTCTTGCTATCCTAATTGCCTGTCCTTTAATAATACTTAGCTTTTGAACTAAAGGGTGGTTACTTTCGAAATGTAGGTAGGTGTTACAAAATGTCTTCTTCCTGAAAATTTTTGATTCAAAACATTTCTTTTGTATATCCTTAGTTATAAAAGTATCTAAAAAACTAATGCCTTTATCATTATATTGAAAAGTAAAAGACAAAAAGTCTGTACTTGAATTAATATAATTGATAAAACTGTGTATATCATCTTCTACACCCCCCTCCACAAAATAAATATGTCATCAAGGTAACGGAGATACAATTTAATGTTGGACCAAAAAAGGCCCCCAAATACATACTTAATCTCCCAACCAAGTAGGACCAAATTAGAATAAACAGGTGAACAAGTGGCCCCCATGGGGACTCCAGTGACCTGCTGGTAAAATTCCCCTTCAAACCATAAAAAATTGTTATCAAGAACAATATTCATAAGTTCACAGATAAGCTTCACTCTATCATTTTCAAGGTCAGAAAATTCAAACAATACTTCTTCAAACAAAGACAAACCCTGATCCTTAGGGATACATGTAAATAAGTCTTTAACATCTACAGTTAAAAATAATAAACTTTCATCAAATAACTCTTGTTTCACATTTTTCAAAACTTCCCAGGAGTCTTTCAATAAATGAGGTATTTTTTGAACTACATGTTGTACATGGGAATCAATAAACATAGTAATAGGATGTATCTTTGACCCCCTTGCTGCCACTATGGGTCTAAAAGGCGGATGGGAAACATTTTTATGCACCTTGTGTATACCAAAGTAAACAGGTACAATTGGAAATTTTCTAAACAAGAATTCATGCTCATTTAAATTTATTCTACCATCCATTAAATATTCATCTAGATAGCTATCAATTCTAGAATAACAAATGTTAATCTGATTTTTAGACGCATGACTTTAAGTATTCTCATCAAATAAAAGTTCCAGCATAGCATTTGAATAATTGGTTCTCATAATTACATGAACCTGCATAGCGAGTATACAGCTGGTTTGCGAGTCCACCGTATACCCATAAACACATACATGATATAGAAGAAATACCATTCCAGTGTTCATATGTCGTATAAAATATCTGTAAACCTACGTGGTCAACTAATATAGTAAGTAGATAATCAGTGTACAAAATACACTTAACCACAAGGATACTATAATATGATGAACACGTGGAAAACATTTAAATCCTGACTACGTATGTAAATCAACGACTATTCAAATATGACATATAGGTGGACCTTTACCTAAGCCTATAAATGAAGCTAAATGTGTTATTCATGTCAGAGCATACCATCATGGTTTTATCTATGGGCATGCCTCATAGAATAACATGCTGATATCCGGCTACCAAAAACTAACTATATATGTAGCGAATAAAAAGACTAGTAGGTAAATGTCCAACATCTCAAAAATAAAAATAAAATAAATAATCATTGATTTAATCAATACTAAAGACAAAATAACAGCACCTAATGAGTATGTTCATAATAATTTCATCTGTGCCAAATCTATATCATTTCATATCAACAATATTAACAGAGCATATAAAAGGCTTTGTTTAAGTTCTAAGTCTGCGTAGCCTCTTTTTTTTTAAGTATCGGCTTCACTTGTATTTTGTCATTAAGTCCTGGGGGTACATCAGCTCTACATCTGATGATCCACTTAAGCTCAGTCTCTAAGGTATAATTAATTAAGTCACCACCCCTCTTACTGGGAAAAATACTTTGGAGCACACAGAAAATGAATGTATGTGTTGATCCTGCCACCTGACAGTGTTTTGATAAGGCATTATTAGCTGACCCCACTCTAATATGATATATATGCTCCCTAATACGTTCTTTCAGGGTTCTATTAGTCTTTCCAATATAAAATGATTCACATAACGTGCATCTAGCTAGATAGACTACATTAGTGCTGGAGCAGCTCGTTCTCGTTGATAATTTAAACTCATGTCCAGTGACAGGATGTACAAAGTTCATCCTCTTGTCAATAAATCTACATTGATTACAACTATCACATGGTATCGTGTTATAAATCTCCGACAGAGGGCTCCCAATGTAATGTGTTTTAAAGGGTTTACATAACAACTTCCTAAGGTTGGGTTTATTTTTAAACACCACTTTGGGAGATGGACCAGCTATATTCCCTATATTCACATCCAGTTGTAGTACCTCCCAATGCCTTACCATAAATCCTCTAATATTTTCAGCATCTTTCGTAAAATACATTGGTATTCTGATTTCTTGTTTAAACGGACGATGTATTTAATTGTGCGTGGGTAATGGTAAAGAAAAGTAGGGTTTGGCTCTGGTAGTTCTTAATTCACTTACTTCAACCTTCAATTTTTCAAACTCATTTAGATTATAACCTCTTTTTTGAAAGTTATTTCCCAGGTTTTCTAATTCAGCCGAAAAGCCTTCATCTGATGGATTTAACCTAGAGGCTCTCATGATCTGACTTTTCATAACATTCCCAAAAACATATTTTGGATGCATACTTTTCCTATGTAAAAAGTTGTTCCTATGGCATGTTTTACGGTGTATAGAGGTGTTTAACATGCCATTACTCAATTTAGAAATGTTAACATCCAAGAAAGACAATTGGTCCATAGAATACTGTAGGGTAAACTTCAAATAACTAGTTGAAACATTCATAAGATGGACAAATCTTAAAAGGCTGTCCAAATCATCCAACCAAATCATAAAGAGGTCATCTACAAACCTCCTATACAGTCCTACAGAATCTCTAAAGCCTTCTAATCGGAAAAGATGGTCAGCCTCCCAACAAGCCATGATGAGATTGGCGTAGCTATTGGCACAAGAAGTGCCCATAGCTACGCCATCTCTCTGTAAAAATAATTCATCCTGAAACATGAAGACATTGCTATACAGTACTGTTTCCAGTAGCAATGCTAACATATCAATTTTTTCTGAGGTGTAATTAGAGCCAACATGCAAACACTTCTGTATGCATTGTACTCCTACACCGTTAACTGTCAAGCAACTTTCCCTGTGGAACAAGATGCAAGTGCAGTGAGCGTAGACAAAGAGGGCAGCTGATGCAGGGTCTGAATCCAGTTTACAGATAATTCTACACAGCGTGTCAGAAGTCAGAAATGTTTGATTAGGAAAGTAACTCGAAATACAAATGAGTACCATAACTAGCACTTATAATCCAAAATGTATAATTAATGCTTAATATATAAGGCCAGTATTATGTGCTTAAATTATATTAAAAATAGCAATGAAGATATTTAATTTAAAATGCACTTGCATGGGAATGATTTGCACAACAGTTTTGTTATAATTATTAGGAGTTATCAGATATCATAAGTATATGCTTCGGACAGTATATAGTATGAAATATCTATGTAACATCCCCAACCTTATATCACTCAGGTCATGCAATTCCATGCATTTGACATGTATTTACAGCCACAATCACTGCCTTTTCCATAGAAATGCAGTCTGATAACTACTTAAAGTCACATACATACAGGCATAAGTCTATCTACATTCATTCAGATATACCCCAGGGATTACTTCAGTGTCACTGCTTGACAGAGGCACAGCAAAATGATAGGCATAGTTTTTATTCAAACTAAAGGGGTGGCGAAAGCCACATAACTATGGGCTAGGCTTATAAATGCCCTTGGGCAGATAGCCTAGTATGAACCTATGAACCTATGAACCTATGAACCTATGAACCTATTCTTAAATTACTATATATCTAATTGCCATGATAAAAATTAAGTTCTCCTGTTTCACTGACAGTTAATAAGCCAAGTTCAACATATTCTTCTTCTTTTTCTCATGGGTTTGAATCCTAGGCGGTACTATTCAATCTTACTAATGTTTATTCCCCAACAATCCAACATGTTGCAAGTTATACAATTTTTGCTTCAACCAGCAATGATTATAATAAACACCATGAAGCATTTTATTGTTTAATACTGGAAAATGTGTCAATAGATTGAGCATCACACGTGGCCATGTCTCGCTGACATAGTTCACACTTTTTGTGCTTTTTGAAGTAATCAGTGCCAATGTGTCTACCAGACCATTGTTTTACTTTCAGTTGCCTAAATGCAGCTGAGAAGGCTGTCCATTTTTGCTTACAAGGTGTTGCACATAAGATTTAAACTGGGTACCAATTCAGACATGTATTTCTATGTGGAGTTCTACAGACATGGCTGGCAAAAGGTAGGGATGGTGCTCAATTTAAAGCATAAAGGTGGTGTATTGAGGATTCCATGATTTTTGTGGCACTCCTCATGAACTGCTACAACTGTAGGCTGCTACAGATGGATTATATTGGGTCACAATATCAGTCTGAGGCTTGGAATAGCTTGGTCAAGGCTGTCTCCACTGCAACTGGCATACCACACACACTGGCGAGCAATGTTATCACCAATACAGACACATGAAGAGCCACAAACAGAACCTCCTGAGCTGATGAGAAGATGAATTTAAGACTGCAAACACCTCTCAGCTGTGTATATAAATGACACATCAACAGTCTGCAATTCAGCATTAATTACCCAGCCAAGACAGTTAGTCATCATACTTTCATATTTTTTTTTCTTTTCTGTACTTTACTGTATTGTACAGCTGCAGAATAAATAGTAAAAAACCATGAGGCATATTGGGAAAGGAAAACACACCTCAGAGAGGCACGGGATATGTGTGCATCAGATATGAATGCAAGGTAGAGAACTTCTTTCAGTCAATCGGTCTACATCATCTTGAGCAGAGTTTATACCTAAACTTTTATATCAAGCATACACACATTTTCCAATAGCTCTTTGTGATTGTATTAAAAATGGGTACATCAGCTAATACCCAAAAGCAGACATTAGATATTAGATTTCTTTACAGGATAGTATTCATAAAATATTAACTGTAATACTGCATGATACTAAGAATACAGTTTTGGCAAGTGCAGTTTTTAACTTCAAAAGCATACATCTGATATGGCATAGTCAAATAAATGTTCCCAGTAGTCATATCATAGGATTTTAATTCATTTTATGACACATTAATGCATTCCCATCACGTCTGGATATGGCAAACGTTTACATATTTATTTCTCATTGCATTAGGCATTGCAATAATAAAATAATGTAACATGCCTTTGTTATATATTTTTCTTTTTTACCTTACCCCACCCTATCTCTATTTTATATTTTTTTAATACATTTTTTTTCTGCAATACATTGCTGCTGAAAACAAACTGACCATAAGCACAGGGATGTAGCCTGACCACTGTGGTTCAGCCCACCATACAGCAGCACAGACGCCAGCACATCTGGGTCACAGCCTGACAGCATTACCTTCACAATTCCTGGCCTACTTGCTCCATCTGCATCAAGTATCTCTGCCTTGGCTGCTGGTGCAGTTGTACCCTCCAGGAGCAGTATTAATGGAGGTGGCAATTTTGGCACTCCTCAGGAGCTGACAGGGCTGGTGGTGGACATAATGGAGAGGAGTTTCAGTGCTGAACTGATAAGGATAGAAAAGGTTGTGTATCATATTGTCAAATCAATGCAATATCTGGCACTGATCTAGGCAACTGACACAAGAGACAGTGATGACAGTTTTAAGGGTGAGGACTAGATTCTCACTTCTCTCAATTTGGATGTTGTTTAACCTCCAATGTCCCCTTCCTATCCAGAATCATGGTGTCCCCCAACCTTTTGTGTCCATCACCATCCCTGTCTATCTTGTATGTCTGTGCCTGCTACCTAACCTACTAAACCTACCTATCTCTCACATTCTCAAGCACATTTCTCAACATTTCACTCTCGCTCCTCTCAACAATAAATAAATAAAAATAAACACCTGTCCCACCAAAAAAAAAAAAAAAAATACTCCGCATACATAGATCTCCACTTTGCTTATGTGTCATCTCGGTACACTTGATTGAGCCAAACTGGCTATACAACATTATTCTGTTGTTGCCAGCCATCCCAGGCATGGCAACTGACCAAAATCACGACACTGTGTACTCAATTCTACACAATACTGTGAAAAAGTGGATACAGTGCTCTCATGCCACCATCCTGCAAATTCCTGTATTCTATCCCTTGTGTTCTGCCCTCTGCTTGCCACCCATATTCACCACTGCTCTATCATCCCATTTTCACATGTTTAATCTGCTCAAATAATAGAATCATGCAAAACTCATATTGTCAGAAATAACCCAACAAAAAGCCTTTACTTTCTGTCCTCAGTATTTGCATGGAGCCTGGTATCATGCACCAAAGCAATTTAGTGTGTGTGTGTGTGTGTGTGTGTGTGTGTGTGTGTGTGTGTGTGTGTGTGTGTGTGTGTGTGTGTGCGTGTGTGCATGCGTGCTTCGAGTGTCAGGTACATAAAGCTTTAGCAATAGATGTGCAGTGTCCACTTCAACTGAGAAAACAATAACCCCCATAACTTTTACCTCATACAAATGTTTTGCAACAGAATCATATAATGTAATGACTTCCCATAGGATTTAACACTTTTACTGTGGTGCATGTGATTCATACACATCATTAGTCAGTAGACTTACATAGTTTGCTGTTCAATTCCAGCAAATGGCAACATTATCTACTATACTATCATATTACACAAAGAACACCACATCAAGTTATTATCATCAAGTTTAACTCTGAAAAAAGAAATATAAACTAATTTTGTAATTTCCTGCCAGTGAAACAGTTGTTCTGTGACTGTCATGGTGTGAGTATTCCTGCGACACATGCATTGAGCAATAACTTGTACAGCATATCTACACAGATATGATTCAGTTCAAGAAAAATTGATACTGTTCTGCTCACAGTTGTGTGAACAGTAACATTGTTACCTCCTTGTCATCATTGTGACAAATTATTATTGTGCAAATTATCATCAAATGTACTTTCTTAGTTCACACATTAATTTCAGTTATTAGTGCAGCTTCTTTGCTATGTCCTGTGGCAGATGCAGTCAATATACTGCTCTATAAATTGTGTAGTATTATAGGCAGGGTTTGAATCTGGTAACATCTTTCAGTCAGATAACTGTGTCAGACAACCGTGCTTAGGCAAAAAAAGTATTTATGGCACAGTCAGAGGGCCAAATGTTTAAGGTATCACCCACAAAGGTAGGGGATCCATAACATTACAATTGGAGTGTGCTGTCACTTTGCCTATTTCTCTGGTGTCAAAGGTTAATCACCTGTCTTAGCATGTGTTTGAGTCCAGCAAGTTCCAAATGGTGAGAATTTCTTTGATTGCTCACAGGTATTACTTCATTTCCAAATCGTGATCCTCTGTATTGCATTTCTTCATACAGACTTTATGTATTACTTTCTTTTGTTCACACTGTGCAGTTTTATAAGGCTTGCGGAACATTTCTTACACTATACGACATGATACAAGATCATTATAAAGTATGATTCAGGCCTGTATTCAGACAGTTTTTCTGTGCTCGTATTATTTACATGCTGCTCTTCTGAGCATGTCCAGTATAATCATGCAGATCGTGGTACAGTGAAGATTGGAATATTAGCCCTGTCCTCACTGTAGTGCGATCTCGAAGTTGGAATATATATTTAGCAGGGGGGAGGTTAGCATAATGGTTAAGGTGTTTACCTTACAAACACAAGGTGCAGGGGTTGATTCTCACAGGGGGTAACTGGCTAGGCTTAAAATAGCCCACAAGGGTAGTTAGCCTAGTACTAACCTATGAACCTATGAACCTGAACCAGTAAATTGGCTCCATTTGCAAACAGAGACCTTTAACTAATGAAATGTCATCAGATTGGTGCTGCCATTTGTCACTCGTGTAGTTTGAGTGTTATTATACTAGTGTTAAAGATGTTTGTGAATATACAACACATGGCTGTCTAATATATGTTTCAAGGTAATATACCCTTTTTCTATGGTTGTGAAATGACAACAAATGACAAAAACATGTCCCTTTCTGATGTGCATTACACAACAGCTATAGAGTTCTTTTCTTTGTGTTTATGTATCATGAAGTGGAGAATACAGCATTACTGTCGAGTATCACATGCACATTCCCTTTATATACATGTCATACACAATAACTGCAGTATATGCAAATAGCTGCTAATGTATCCACTGTCCTTGACAACTCATTGCAGCTCTGCATGTTATTAAAATGAATATCACGTTTACTCATCTTTGTTACACTGCTGCCTTGTGTCGGTCTCACATCCTTTGTTAGCATGCCCATTTATATCAATATGCATGGATTAAGGATTGTAAAAATAATTCATTATCATTACTTCAATATGGAATTATTTGTTTAAAATGTTTCTTTGTGACAAGCACATTTGACTGCATTATCTGAGTATATGTTCTCTGTTGGGTCTATATTACATGACTAAAAGAGCAGAACCACAGACACCTAAAGAGTGAAAAAAAATGGAACTCAGAAGTGCTGTTTGTCAGATCATGGTACAGTGAAGATTGGAATATTAGCCCTGTCCTCACTGTAGTGCGATCTCGAAGTTGGAATATATATTTAGCAGGGGGTGTGGGAGTGCAGACCCCCACAATAGCAAGTTTGAGGTTCCATTTCTTTCACTCTTTAGGCATTTGCGGTTTTAATTTTTCGGTCTTTTAAGATACACCCTCTCTGTTTACCCTCCTGGCTTACTTATTTCTGTACTAATACCATGGTATTCTGCATACATTCTCCCAATTTAATTTCTCCTGCATGTTAATTCTTTTAATTGAGTTAAGATACATAGCATGTGTCCGTCCAGCTGAATGAACACAATGCTCTTGTAAAAACAAAGAAAAAATGTCTCATGTAGTGAATCTTAGAGCAACAAAGTCCCACCAACCCAACAAGCATAAACAAGCATAGTATGTCCCATAAAACAGCAAGTTCAATATAAAAAATGTGTTTATTGAATTCATAAGTACAGAACAGTCATAAGTTAAGTGCTTTCATCCCTTTTTTATCATAGGACTTCTTCAGAACCACAGAATATTAAAAAAATCACATTTAAATAAGCACTTCTATATGATCATGTGAAGCCTTTCCTTTCAACTAATGCAAACATTCATCCAATAAAAACAATCTTAATAATATTAAGGATTTAAAAGATTGCTATATTCAAACCTTATGAAATAAAATACATTAAAAATATTATAATTTAATGGCTTTCAGCTTAAGTACTGAAACAGTTGAAAGTTGGTCATTTAACCCTAAGTCCTTACAGGCATTTAAACATTATTGCCAGATCAGTTCTCAAAATTCCAATCTTATTTCCCGAGCACTCCCCCGTACATCATAAGGAATAACTTCCAATAATCCAAAACTAAATTTTGATGAATTACATATCAGTGTATATTTATACAAGGGATTATTAACATTACTCTTTGTAATAGCGTAAAGGTGATAATAAATTCTTTTTCTGAACTGCTTTTCAGTTTTTTCAACACAATATTGTGAACATCTGTTGGAAAGTACATGTATACAACCCTTTTGAAAATGTGGGGACACTGGTTACAGGCTCCACATTTTTTAGTACCTTTAAAACATGTATCTGGACCATTAGAAACTGCATGTTCAAATACATTTTTACAATTCCTACCTGTCTGGCAAACAAAATTTGGTGCATCATCCAAGCTTTTAAATACCTCTTCATTAATTTTCAGAATGTTCCAATTATTAGTAACAATGTTGTAACCATTTTAGAAAAAGAGTTGATTGCGACCACCAAAAAATTCAAAAAAATATTTGTATTTTGTTTTTTATGTGACATATTTTGAAATGTAAATGCAGTTTCAGTCCCTAGAAGGGGTGTATATTTTGTCTGTCATCCGTCCAACACTTCATCCCAAATTTTCCTTAAAAATTCAAAGGAGTAATTTGTATTGTGAAACATATTAAATACCTTGTCAACTTAAAGAATAATGTTTTCAAAGTTTGACCACATCCTTGCTATCCAGATTGCCTTTTAAATGTTTTTCTTACAACATAAATCATGACAGCTGTGGAAATCCAAATAACTGTTTGATAAAATTATTTTTCTATAAGTCTGAAAACCAAAACAACTTTTACTATCATTCTTGAAAACAGTAACTTCAGGGTAGCCAACAGTGCTAGGGGAAAGACTATGGGTAAATTTAAGAAAGGCCACTGTGTTGTTGATGTAAGAAATAAATTCATCTACCATATTAGTATGATCCTTCCTTAAAATAAAAAAAATGTCACCCAGATAATGCAAATGTAGGTATCAGTATTGCTAGCAATCTCTAGCAAAAATGTATTTCTTTTTCTGGCTATACATCACCAGGTTGGTGTAAATAGGAGTACAATTAACCCCCCTGCCTACACCTTTAACCTGACAGAAATATTCACTTTCAAACAAAATAAAATTGTTGGAAACTATTAGATCCATGACATCCACTATAAAGTTAATCAGTCTACCATGCAGTATAGTTAATTCAGCTATAGCTGAGTAAAAGAGTTTCAAATCAACCTTATGGGTTATACTTGTAAACAATTCTGTGACATCTATGGTGAAAAAATATGCTTCTCATTATAAAAATGTGTTTTTATTTTATTAAGGAAATCCCATTCCCATGAGCCTTTTAATATGTAATCAATTGGCCTTACTGATTCCTTAAGAATATGGTCTATAAAGACTTCTAAAAAATAGGTTTTAGGATTTGAATGGCTACAATTAGCTGATAAAGTGGTGAAATTAAGTTTTTGTAGACCTTTGGGATACTGATAACCACTGGAATTTACTGGTTGGCATTTCTTAAAAAATCCAATAAATCAGTAGTGATAACCCCTTGATGTAGTGAATCATCCAGGAACAAGTCTTATCTTCTTATATGTAATAAAAATCTCATTCCTGGAAGTAATCTCATAGTTAGTAGTGTTAAGTAAGGTCAAAACCTGATTGATATAATCAATTTTATTAGCAATAACAATCGCCTCACCCTTGTCTGACTTCATAATCCTTAAGGTCGTATCACATCTAAATTTAAAATGTACATTCCATTCATCTCTTGAAAGGTTATGCCTTCAATGGACTTGCTGTTATTGCAATTTATACAGGTCCCTTTCACAGGATTTTTCAAAAATTACACATACTGAATTAAGTGGGAGGTTGTATAAACTCTTTTTCCTAAAAATGAACGCTACATGGTAGTTGTGATAAATCATTCACAAAATCTGAATGAGTGTTACCATGCAGTTGGAAATTCAGTTTACTTGTGAATAATTTTAATTCATTTAAACATCTGGTAAATTCATATATGCAGTAGGTACAAACATAAACCCTTTTAAAAAAGGATTTAAGTGTGTAACTGATAATTCTAAATTAGTATAATTAAAATGTTAAAACTCTGAAATGAATTTGCAATGCCACCATGGGTCAGATAAATTTGTTTATTTGCTACACCAGAAACCTGGGAAAAACGTATTGTTTCCAATTGATTTTCCTTCTTTCCCTGCCATACGGTTTGCTCCTTTGCCCCGGTGCATTCAGGGGGCTGAGATAAAAAAAGGACCTCTGGATACTTTATGACTATTGTTGCCCTCAAATCCCTCCAAATTTCTCAAGTAAGGAAGATTAGTATTATAGTATCCACTGGGGTTCTTCAAATAAGAATCCAAAGCTATTCAAGGCTTGACACCTGATTAGGGTGAGACAAAACTACCCCTTCATTATGCAATTTGTTGGTTCTGATAAAAATACTCTGGTCTGTACCCTGTTGTCCTTTAGGTAGGAGGTAGGATCTATAATAGAAATAGTCTGCTTGACCTCTAGCCAATTTTTAAGTGTTTTTTCTTTAAATTAATATTAACTTGCTGCTCAGCCTTCCTAAAAATTCTGTCATATTTAGACAAATTATGTTCAAAAAGCAGGTTACTATTAACGTTGTTGTTAAGCATTGTAAGTTCATCAAAAATACATTTAATTTAAGAGTTATTTCATTTAACCAAAATTTGCAAGAGTTCAGACCTATGTCGATCAAACTTGGCTATCAGTTTAAAATGCTCATTACTACCAGCAATAAGCCTATTTGCAAATGTAAACATATGGAGACCTTTAGGGACTCTCTTCTGCTTAAGACATTTGGTAACGTATAAATTCTCAGTTTGAAGGCTATGCATTTTACTCAATTTTTTTTCAAATGAAGCCAGCATAGAAAAAAAGATTCCACTGTGTGTTACCAGTTCTGATGAAATAAAAATCAAATCCTGGTGTAGCCAAGTATTGAAATCCACCATGATAAATGATTCCATCTGTCTAGCCTTGTCGAATTGTAGTCCACGAGTAGAAAACTCAAATGGTGATGAATTATTAAATGTCAGACTCTATGCAAAAATGAACTCTGTAACCAGAAGTGGAATAGTCCTTTTGGTTGATATTCATAGGGGTTGATGGAAGAAACTTGTCTATAGTTGAATTAAGTGTATTCATTTGTTGGTTTAATAAACCAATGAGTTGTACAATGTCCCCTTGGGAAAGTTGGGACTCTTGAAATGTACATCCACTCTGTGGGTCATTGTTCACATTATTACCAATTGTCATATCAAAAAAGTCCATCAGTACCCATAAAGGTGAATGAATACAACATTCCCAAAACAGCACTGCCATGCTAGGAACATAAACTAAAAAAAAAAAAAAAACAAACCAAAAAGAAACAAGTAAAGATATGTGCAGTTGAATAAACACAATGCACTTGTGCACTTGTAAAAACAAAGAAAAAATGGCTCACATAGTGTCTGCTTAGAGCAATAAAGTCTGAGCAACCCAACAAGCATCAACGAACATAGTATATCCCATAAAATAGCAAGTCCAATATAAAAAACATGTTATTGAATTCATAACTAAAAAAAGTCATAGGTTAAGTTCATTCATCTGTTTTTGTCATGAGATTTCATCAGCACCACAGGATATAAAAAAATTACGTTTAAATAAGCACTTCAATATTATCATGTGTACCCTTTCAACTGATACAAACATTCATCCAATCAAACTAATCCTAAAAATATTATACAGAAAAAAAGAGATTGTTATAGTCAAACCCTATAAAATAAAATACTTTAGAAACATTATAATTTAACTGCTTTTAGCTTAAGTACTGGAAGATTCAAAACTTAGTCATTTAACCCCAAGTCATTACAGGCATTTAAACATAACTTCCAGATCAATTATTGGTATTGTAATCTCATTTCCCAAGAGCACTCCCCTGTACCTGATAAGTAACAGCTTCCAATAATCCAAAACTAAATACTGATGAATTACATACCAATGTATGTTTATGCAAGGCATTATTAACATTATTCTTTGTAACAGCATAAAGGTGTTCAGAAATTCTTTTTCTAGAACAGAATCTATAACCCAAATGACTTCAGTGGCTGGGGGGGGGGGGGGTCACTGAGGCATCTGGCTTAAATTGATTATTTTCTCCTAATTTATAATGATGTAATTGTGGGGCAGTTAGGATATATTAAAGCAATGCAGGAATATTCTAAAGAATACACTGAAGAATGAGAAAACAAAACAAAACAAACAAAAAAAAGTAATCTAAATGGTGTGGCAAGGCCAGGATGAGGGGGAATTAGGGGGCTCACGGGGGGGGGGGGGGCAGTGGACAGCATAGGGCTTATGGAGACCTTTTCCAATGGTTTCATTTCCCAAAAAAGCCAGAGTTAAAATATTCAGTAATGAATAAGTAATAAAAATTGCCTTAGTTTTAAGCAATCATTTCCACCATTATTTTTGGCTTTATCCAAAACTCTTGATGAAAGAAGTTGATTGGTATGCCTTAAAAACACTTGCAGAGGTGTTTCCATGGTAACTGCAAGCTTGAGCAGCTGGAAAAAGGTGATTTAGTACTCAAACAGCCTTTTTCTGTCAGGCTGAGCTTGCGGTTTCCTCAGAAACTCCAATGTGAATGATTCCATTTGATTGCTACTCCAGCAGCAGTTTCAGGGCACATTGGGCAGCTGTTGAAAGTGTGTGCTGGGTTGGCTTCCCCCTCCCCCCTCGACTTATGTTTCAAACACTCATGTGTGGAGGGGCTTGTTTATTTGTTGTCAATACTGTGTATGCCAATTTACTGAGTCAGTGATGTAGTGTAATATAATTATACATATATAAATATATAAAAAAAAAAAAAATATATATATATATATATATATATATATATATATATATATATATATATATATATACACATACACATACATATGGATCTAGGACTATTGAATGAAAGTTCAATAATCCGAATCCACAAACACCGAACACAGTTTAACAAAAGTGCTTTAACCGAAAAAGCACTTTCATTAAAGTGTGTTTAAAAAAAAAAAAAAAAAAACATTACTTTTACGTTTTTGCAGGGGGGCAAGCCCTCCTGCACCCCTCACACACACCCCCCACTGAAATATTCTCACTCCGAGGTCACACTACAGTGGGGAAAACGGAATTATCCCTTATCCCCAATGTAGTGCGATCTCCACAACAGGCATACTTACGCGAAACGGTGAAAAGCACTTTCTCGCAAGTATGCCCGGCCGAATCTGTTTTGGTTATATATATATATATATATATATATATATATATATATATATATATATATATATATATATCTGGGTTCTGTTCAGAATTTTGAAACTCAAAACTTTGAATTTCATATGATCGAAAATTAATGTTTCGAAGTTTCAAAACTTCGAAATCCTGAATCGAGATTGGCATACAGCATGGACTGGGAGATTTCCCTGTCCTCGCTGTAGTGCATTCTTGGAGTTGGTAAATTTAAGTTGCAGGGGATGTGGGGGGTACAGGGGGGCTTGCCCTTCTGCATATACATGTTTTAGTGTGTTGGGTGTTTTTTTGGGGGGGGGTTCACAATTTCGAGATTACAAGATCTTGAGATTCTGAACTCAATATTCTGAAACTCGAGATTTTGGGATTTCAAAATTTCGTAGTGAACCAATTTATACATACATATACACAGATATATATATATATATATATATATATATATATATATATATATATATATAGATATAGATATATGTGTGTGTGTGTGTGTTTGCATGTGTCTGTGTCTCCATTTGTGTGTGTATACTGTTTACAAGGCGGCATAGTACCTTGAGACTGTGTGACGCATGAACTGGTCATGTTAAGCAGGGCAGTGAAAGTGAGGTGTGAGTGGGTTGTACCCACTTTTATGGATTACATAATCAGTATTATTTGTGATGAGATACTCATCGCATATCTTCTGAGCATCACCAGCAGACAGTTACAAATGTCTTCTCTGGCTGTCTATCCTAGTATCTATGAATCAAGTATTTGCAATTTATTTTACATTTACTATACAGTAGCCCAAAGCACTGTGTATGATGTCTACACATTTCTATATATAATTTGGGAGAAAAGCTGAAATATCACTTCAATCTAACATTCCACTTAATCAGTATACTTTGAAGATAATGTTTAATGTGCCCTAGTTACATCCAGTATGTACTCATTTATACATGTTTTTATAC
Organism: Protopterus annectens; assembly: GCF_019279795.1. NCBI lineage: Eukaryota > Metazoa > Chordata > Ceratodontiformes > Protopteridae > Protopterus > Protopterus annectens. The sequence continues at coordinate 1,488,414,003 of NC_056737.1, read as the reverse complement.
AACGTTCAAAGAATGCTTACATTAAGCATACATGTTTTAGACATACTAATTTATAACTTTTATATGCAGCATGCTGTACTTGTCTTAACTAAGAAACTTGATGAATATATTAAGAAGACATGCTTACACCATTCCATTTGTTGCACTTTTTTACACTCCTTCTTTACTGCAGTAGTTTTAGAGTCTTGCAAGAACATTTTTAATAGATCTATGGTGCTATGTTTCATAATTGCCTATCATTATATTTTTCAGTTTTCTGGAGCATTGTTTTCAAACAGTAACAGAATACTTGAATCAAAAACTGAGAGAAGAACTGTATATATGTATAATGTTATGACTTCTGTGCAGCTGGGCTGTATTGCCAGTGAAACTGAACTGCCAAGTAAGTTGACTGTGCTCTGTTTGTGAAATATGTAGATATAAAGATTAATAACTGAACACTTCATTAAGTTAGCAAGGCAGTAAAATCCATGTGTTTCATTCAAACAATTATAAATGCATGTGTGTGTGGATGTATGTGTGATGTATATTTGTGTGTGTGTTTGTGTGTGTATGTGTGGGGGTGTGTATACATTTTTAATACCTGCATGATTTTTTATTTGTAAAATATATTTCTCTTTAGAAATACTAAATCCACATCTCTTCCCAAAGTAAGACAGTTTTGTTGCCAATACATGATAGCTGTACATCAGACATGAAATAATTATACAGTCCTTCACTCTTAAGTTTTTGATCGAAGTATCCTTTTTCTCTTTGCAAGCTTTTCCACAGAAGTTGTGAAACTTAATGATAGGCCATTGTGAAATATAGTACTATATTTTTATTAAAGATGTTGTAACAGAAGGCTGTTAAGTCAAGTTATAATGCAGTGTAATACTGTGTAAAATATAGCACTAGCCAAATGGCTGATGAGAAACATGCTCATCTTCTTAGGCGTCTTGTTAATGCCAAACGCAACTTTAAAATACAGTACAAAACCATTAAATTATTTTTTGTCAGAAAGCATTAATCATATATCCTTTATTTCAGAATAAAGTTGTATTGCTTGTGGTAGCTTGAGTAACTCAGGATATATCATACTTTGCAGGAAGGAAAATGGCTGAGAATAGCAAAAGCCTTGATTTTTAGACAAGAGAATTCAAGCTTTAATGAGAATAGGCTATCAATGCATTTCAAGGGCAGCCTATATCCTCTGCTACCGGAATAAAACTGTTTTAGTAAAAAATATGTTTGTTTAATCTAGCTAGCAGTCTGTAAATTTGTAGAATGGTACTTAAGAAGAGATTAGAGGGGGTCTCCCTTCTCCAACAGGTTTATTCTGAATGAACTGACTGAAGTTATTGGCCACATGACTGTAGATCACTGTAGCTAGCTCCCACTTCTGTCTCTGTTGGATTCTTTTCAGCATTTCCTTTAGCTGATGTTAATTTAATTTTCAAGCACCAGTAAAGCAGCCGAAGTAAGTAATCTAGTAATCTACTTTTCAGATTTCTGTCTTTCAGCAATAGAGCTAATAACAGACTGAGTCCTTACACTGGAATATTTCTGTATTCCAAAAGTGCAAGATAACAATCTTTATAGTTTGTTGCATCTCTTTATCACACTGTTCTCTATCATTGGATTAGTTTGTTCTGCTTGACCATTTAATTCTGAACAGTATGAACTGAAAGTTCTTTGAAGGAATTCCCAGCTCATGAAGAAATCTTCTGAATTCGACTTCTGATTTATAGGTTACTGTCATGTATAACAAAATTAGGTTTCCATCATGAGAATATAGACTTTAATACCATGGTATGTACATTTGTAAATATTTTATGGAATTTGAAATAATTTTAAGAAGCACTTGGCTTTACAGAGCTCAAACAAACCAGTCCTTGCTTTCCTGTATGTTGTGTCTTTTGGCTTTTCCCGGGTTAGGGGTCGCCACAGCGGAACTCCGGTCCACTAATGACTGTCAGTAGATTTTTACATGCCGAGTTGCCGGCCCTGATGCACAACCTTCAACAAAGGTACGCCCATTCACGCATGTCTCCGCACAGAAGACGCTCTAGTTGAGAATCGAACAGGACAACGTCTTACTGTGAGGCGACAACACTACCGCAGCACCACCACCGCAGTATAGATGGTTTAAAATTAGGTCTGTTAGCATTACTTGGTCTGGATTTTGCTGTTGTATTATGCACTACACTATGTAGCTTTTTGCAGCTTGCTCTGTCAGAGTTGACATACCTGTACTCATTGTATCTTTTACAGTTCTTACCGTGAGAATCAGGAAATGTATCCCTTACTTCACTGTAGTGTGATCTTGTTGTTGGTATTCATAATTTGCAGGGTTGTGGGGGGTGCAGGGTGGAAGAAACATAAAAAAGTAGATTTTTGTGTTTTTTTTATTGGGTGTGAAGTTTTCGGAAACTCAATCATATTGTTTCACCTATACGGATTTCGAGTTTCTCAAACTTGATTATCTGAAACAGATCCATATATACACACACACACACACACACACACACACACACACACACACACACACACGCACACACACACACACACACACACACACACACACACACACACACACACACACACACACACACACACACACACACACACACACACATATACCATCAAAATGTAGAATTGAGGTTTGGCAAATACGGAAATCTCGAATATATGTTGACCGATTCCCTTATTGCCGAACAACAATTTTGCAAGTGTTCTATGCAGTGAATGCCACTGTGCATTAGCTCATATGTGGTCGATATTAAGACTAGAGATTGAGGTACAGTGTGGATATGAGAATTTACCCTTTTCCTCACTGTGAACTAATTCATTATATTAACAACATTAAACAACAAAACTCAGTAATTCTAAAAAGGAAATACACTTCTTTGAACTCATTTGTTTTTCTATTTATCTATGCTAGGGAAATGTCTTTTTACCATGTTACATCATTTTAAGCAAAAAACATAATTTCAGCAGGTAGCTCCTCCTTTTTCATATCACTCATTTGTATATTACTTTTTACAACACAGTTTCTGTTTATTTTTCCTTTCTTACTTATCCTTGAACACAGAATTTATCTTTCTCACTTCACTTTATAAGTTTATTATTTTAACTGTGTACCAGCAATTATTTTTATAATACAAATTTACTTTTTCTTCACCTTTGCCATATTAATTTTGCCTTATACTTGCTAATTTTATAAGCTGATTATTTTAATTGTACATTAGCAATATCATTTGTTTTACAAACATCATTGGCTTTTTATAAAATCAGGAATGTTTCTTTTAAAATTGGCCTCTTATTTCATCATTCTTTATATCACATATTATTCTGTTTCTTAGCAATGAATCATGCAACTACCCCATAGTCTTTAGTATTATTCCTCAGCTTATGTTCATGTAGTGAAAAAATGTCTAATTAAATTCATATTCTTTTCAAGGTCACAGTAATTCCTTTGTTTTTCTCTAAAGGCAGTCTTTTTATATTATTGCAATAACATAGTCCTGGATTAAAACCAACACATCCTTCCTTGCACATCTACCTTCTGGTCTCCACTCATATTTTCAGGACAAACAGATGGTGGTAGTTAACTTAATGATCTTCCAAAGATAACTTAACCTCATTTGATGAGTCAAATCTGATAATTGCAAGCATCCCACTGAAATAGGTAACTCTCTCCATATTGCAGTTGTCTATATCCAACAACCCTTCACTGAAGCAAAAGTGGAAAAGCTTATGTACACCATTATACATACAATACCTCATTACAAACATCTTACTTTACTTGGTAAAATCACCTTAAACCTGTTTAAAAATCTAACCCTAATTTTGAAATTTTCACTGGGAAAGACAGAAAAGAAAATAAACTTTTTTGCTTGAAGACTGTGCCATCCTTTTGTGGTTCCAGTACATTTCATTTTGACTTGCAGTAGCTAAAGGCTTTATCCAGCTAGTGTCTGAACATGTTCGATCTTGCTGAAAACTGGTACATCATTCCATACTGGGTCTCACTATTATTAGGGTTGCCACCCCTCCGTTTTTTTTTTCTGGACTATCTAGGAAATCAAACTGATTCTCCGGTAGTCCAGAAAACACTGTACAAACTCCGGTATTCTGTTTTAAAAAGGAGACAGACTATCGGAGTTTGTAAATTGGCTAAATTAGTATGCTTTTTTAATAGAAAAGCATATTAAATCAGCAGAAATCAGGCAGCAGGAATGGGAAAAGAGGACATTCCTGCCAGGTGATGTTATAGTGACATCACAAGGTGGGTGGAATGTGAGCAGGAGAGAGGGTGGGAATGGACGGGGTTACTGGTGATGCAAGGTGTGTGGCCTTACTCTGGTTTTGGCCACAACGAAAGGTGGCAACCCTAATTATTACAAATAGTTCTAACAAAATCACATCCATTTCCACTCAACTTCCTATAATTTAGTAAACACTGCTCTATCACATTCCAAATTACTAACAATGAAATGAAGCAAAAACAACCAAAGTCATCTTCAGGTCCAGATCTTTCAAAAGCTTATAAAATGTAGGTAGCCAACACTTCAGCATGAAATACTCTTACATTAGTCTCTCAAGATTTAAACATGGCAACCAACAACTTTGCTTCCACAGTCCTCTTTTCACTATAAAGCAATCCTTTCCCATCAATAACCGGTCTTCATTAACCTAACCAAAGAAGTTTTTCAACCACAGAACAAAAAGAACTATTAAAACTCAGAACTGGTCACATTGGGAAGACATAATTTACAACCTTGAAGAGAAAGGATCACTTTCCTCTGAAGCCTTGCCAAAAAGCACATGGACTCATGGCCAACTACTATCAAAAACATAATTTCATCTCCTTCAGTAATTCTAAGAAATTCTGTAAAATAGTTAACTAGATAACTGGTTAAGACAAATGATATTACCCATCAACAAAGAGCACAATGTTCCTGTTACATCTCAAAGACATACTCATAAAATTTAGTAAATTTCCTTCCCTCATCACAACCAGCAGTTTCATACTCACAGGCTAATCTCTTTCAGATTATGCTCCTATTTCAAGAAAACTGTAGCCAAAAAAGCTGAATCACTTCTCTATACAGGTTTTCTGATGCTCTGTTTAGAGCAGATAATTTGCAGTGAATACCATACATATAACCTATTATTAGACAGCACCCCATTACATGACATCTGGAAAAATATCATTTTAAAAGACATATCAAAAATTCCTAAACCCAAGTCCTTCTCTGACTTTAAGATACTTTCAAGTCTTCATAGATTTAGGAAAATATTGGAATACAGTTTAAATTCAACTCGCTGAAAATATTAAGGTCCTTGGACACATTTCCAGAAATCAGTATGGTTTCTGGAATGGTGTTATTGCAGTTGTTATCCTCGTGTCACTTAAGGACAGTAGTCTTCTCAAAATGGACAGCAGGTAGCCAACTCCTCTGTTTTATTGATGCAGCAACTTTTGACATAGCTGACCACCAATTACATACACCAAGTGGATTCAGTAGACAGTGGCCTATGCCAAAATACAACTCAGTGGTTTTAAAACTTTCTTTCCAACAATAACTTTTCAGTGAAAAGTAGGACCTTTTATATCTGACTTAGGAACTCTAAGCAAAGGTGTTCCTCAGTGGTCGATCTTATCCACCTCTTTCTTTTATCATTAAAATTAAATAGTCTAACAGTAAACCATTCCCATTATATTTATGTTAATGATATGGTGATTTATAGGTCACATTCATCACCCAAAATCACAAAAGTTCCAACTGGAAGATGACTTTACATTACAGCACTGCTAAATTCTAGAAAACATCAGCAGTTCTTAAAAAAAATAAAGAAAGGATCTTTGGAACCCCCAAAAATCTAATCTTAGTCCTCATAATCTGGGCATTTCTCGATAACAATGGATCCCATTAAAACAGCCAATATCTAGGGTTATTGCTAAACCTCACCTTCCAACACCACATAAAGTGGACTATATCAAAAATGCAAAAGCTACATTTTTGGCATAGAAAATGCCATGCTTTCTGTCTTCAGCTGTCAGAGAGACAAGCTTGCAGTCATAATTAGAATAACCTCACTTTGGGACTAGGGACATAAATATGTGCCAGAATTGCTAGTTATAGTTTTATCTATTTATTTTTCACCTGGTAGCTTTCATACAGTTAGAATGCACACTAACAGCAATTCTTTCTAACTCACAAAAAATTCCTAACTTCTTTTCACACTAGATCAGATATGATATGCCAAATCACTACTTCAGCATCGGAACACAGAATCACTGTACATGGGTGGAAAAGGCAAAGATGGTACCAGTCTAACAAACATGTACCCGTGAATTACCACATAGGTGGCAGTACACTAAACACCGAAAGTGTGATAAGAGACTTAGGGAAACAGGTGGACAGTAGTCTCACCTTCGATAACCACATAGCCACAACAGTCATCCTTCTATGTGGCACACCTCATCACTAAGGGATTTTCATCCATGAAAAAGGAGGTCATTTTCCCACTGTGCTCATCCCTTATTAGACCCACTATAGAATTCAACACCCTGTTTAGAATGTACCTCTCAAGACATCTGCAACAACTGGAAAGGCTGCAGAAATACCTCACTAAAAGAATCACAAGCCTAAAGCAGATGCCCTACGCTGACCACCTTAAAAAACTTCAGCTATACTCTGCTGCATATCGTCTACTCAGAGGCGATCTCTGCTTAACATACAAGGCCATGTCAAACCCAGAGCTATTGGACATGCTACACTTAAAAAATCCCAATCCCTCAGAGCCACATGCTCCAGGGATCTAAACCTTGTCATCACAATAAACAAAACATGCTGGAGGGATAGGTTCTTGACCCAGAGACTCTCCAGACTCTGGAATAGACTTCCCATACATGTCAAGCAGAGCTCCTCGTTGGCCCTCTTCAAAAGGAACCTTGACGATTGGATGGGAGAAAGGAAATTCACCCCGGGAATCACGTCAGTCACCCTTCTAGACAGGGGTCCAGAGAAGTAAATAGTGTGGGAATAAATAGCCAGGGAATTGTTATGACTAGGCTTGTATAGGCCCTAGGGTAAAATAGCCTAGTGACAACCTATGAACCGGTGTGAAATCCTGCTTGGATCACTACTGTATTAAATTCCAAATATGAATTCATTCTCATACCTGTATTTCTACTGATATGTTTAAAAAGAGCACCCTAAAGTGGAGGGAAATTAAATGCAACCTATGTGGCACTCCACTGGATTCACCCCTTTTTTCTCTGACATTTTCCTTCTCACTTGCACCACAGTTCATTTACTCATGCTTGATACTATGTTGAAGCCCTTGCAATGTACATAGCAGTAACTTGGGTGGGACATTGTCAATGGCTTTGGTTAAGTTTAAGCAGGCTACACCTAAGAATATGATTCTTCCATGTTTTGGTGTGATCAGGTCTAAACAGATGACACTAAAAATATGATTATCTCAGGTTCCCATGCAGTCATGTCTAAACAGACAGTACCTAACAGCATGATTTTCTCATGTTATCATGCGATCAGGATTAAGCAGACTGTCCCTAATGGTATGATTCTCTCATGTTCCCATGCAGTCATGTCTAAACAGACTGCACCTAACAGCATGAATTTCTCATATTATCTTGTGGTCAGGATTAAGCAGACTGTCCCTAATGGTATGATTCTGTTGTGTTTTCATGTTATCAAGTGATATAACAGCATCACGTTCAAATTACAGCTCATTTTAGCCTTGAACACCTGTTAGTTGTCCTGGAGATAAAAGGCAAACCCACCACCGTAAATAGCACAAGCAACCAAAAACTGAGGGTAATGCTACTCAACGCCAGAAGTCTAAACCTCAAAATGCATGCAGTCGAGGTACTCCTCAGTATGGAGAACATCAATATCTGTGCAGTAACAGAAACCTGGTTTAAGGCTCCAGAGAGCACCCCAGCACTACCAGGCTATAACTCATACCATACTTTTCGGCCACAGAACCCAGACCGAAACACAAAAGGTTGGGGTGTATCCATATTCATCAAGGATACCCACACCTCCAGGTTAGTGGCACAGCACAATGCCTCAGGGATCATCCATGTGCAACTAACAATGGGCAAAACTGCAATTCAAATTGTAGCTTGCTACAGATCATCCACCATGACCCAGGACCCCCATTCCACATTTCTGGAGACACTGGAAAATATGAAGGTTCTACCAAATGCCCTAATATTGCGTGATTTCAATTACCCAAACATTAACTGGGAGAACTACTCAAGTACTAACTCCCTTGCCCAATGCTTCCTAGAATTTATAAACTCGAATGCCCTGGATCAACTGGTCAACACCCCCACCAGAGGTGACAACATATTGGACCTGGTCATCACCAACATGGGTGACTGGTGTTCTACAGCGGAGGTTAAACCCTCGCTGGTTAGATCAGACCATAGACTAATCACTCTGGATATCCACATTCCGCCCCACCCCTAATTAAGGAAACCACCATGAAAAACTTTTCAAAAGCAAACTTCACGTTACTTAAGACTAAGGTGGAAAGGTTCACAGCCCCCATGCTAAAGGACAATGTTGTCCAAGCAGCTGAATCTCTTACAAAGGCACTCTATGAGCACTGCAAGAATGCATGGATCATGCTATCCCAAGCAAAACCAAGACTCACTCCTTCAAGAAAAGGAAACCAGTCTGGTGGACCCCTGCCATAAACAAGCTATACAATAGAAGGAGGAAACTAGTGCAGAAAAGAGTAAAATCCCAAGAAGGAAAGACATCCCTGATTAGTATCAGCAAGAAACTATGATAGCTCATAAAATC